>NW_015112727.1:228909-377370 GCF_001443285.1 Poecilia latipinna
AGGCGACGCTGCGTGGAGTGTAAAACTTGAAAACATAATCGGCGCGTCGCCCCCTCCAGACGGGGTTTTGACGCCCCCTCTGGTGCTGCGCCCCTATGCGTTGCATACACTGCATACCCACTTTTTGTGCCTCTGCCTACAACCTTCGGATCGCGAGACGACTACTCTACCCACATAGCCACAGTCGCCCCTCAAACTCCTAGTACAGGAGTTACAGACAGTGGCTATTGATTAAATGCTAAAATAGCTTGCCATAAGCTCTGAATTTAGACACTCCTTTAAGGTGTGTTCAAATGACTCGGGTTTTGTGCTTAAAAATGTACATATACAGGTATTCTGTACCTTACAGCCGTCAGTTCCCAGTGGTTGCCTGGCATCTCTGAACAGTAATCATGGTTAAATTCGTGAAAACTTTGGTAAGTTCATAATTTTTATGTCACTTTTTGCAGCTTTCACCTTTCAGTCAATGATTTTTGACTAATTTATAAAAGCTCCATGTTGTGGGCCAGTGCCCCTTCCCTTCCTGTTCTTACTAAAAACCGGTTTCTGGGCCTCTCTCTTTCAGGCTATCAAAAGTTATCATTTTGGTAAACTGGGACTCTTCAAATCAACTCCCTGTGATTTAAAATGACCCGTGATTCTGTTTGAACTGGTCAAGTTTGTTCATAAAAACCAAGATGTTTCCTTCACATTTGTGTCACAATAAGTCAAGTTGTGTAATCCGAGAACAAGTATTTAAACTTAGCGTGACGTTCAGGAGAACCGTCAGTTCCTGAAAGCAAAAAGCCTGGTGAAAACGCAACGGGTTCAATGGGCCCCACTTCTTAAGATCGTGGGAGAGTTTTAAATATGTTGTTGCTTGTGTATTCTGATTCGTAGGAAGAGTTCAACGACATCCTGTCTACAGCAGGAAACAAACTGGTGGTGGTGGACTTCACAGCTACGTGGTGCGGTCCCTGCCGAAGGATCGGTCCAGTATTTGAAGTAAGTAGACGGTTGAGACTCAGGAAGTTAACAAAATGTGAAAAACCTTTCTGCCTTACCCATACAAAAGAAGCAAATTCTGGAATGATCATTCAAATAACTTGCAAAAGGGAAAAGTTTGACCAGTTTAGACAATATCTCCCATTATTACTCTTGCAGTAATTTGCTGCACATACTTTTTTTCTAATGCACAATCCATGCTTTTGTAGAAACAGGCAGAGGATCCTGCAAACAAAGATGTGATTTTCTTGAAGGTGGATGTGGATGAGGCTTCAGTAAGTATCCTTTTTCATATCGTTTGTTTAACAAACACCATAACACGGCATTTTATAGGATCTTGAATCCATGTGCAAAAAAAAAAAAAAAAAAAAAGTTTCCAATCAATTAAATTTGAAAATGTCAGGATTTGGTTTGTGGCTAATTGACAGTTAATTAAAAAAAAAAAATCAGGAAATCAGTGGATAAACTTATTCTCAAGTGTTTGCTTTTGTACTGCCAAATAAATTGCCGATTTTATTGCAAAAGCAGTAAACGAGGTCTAATTTAAGATTTCATGGCAGTGGCCTGTATTGATGGGAGGGTGAATAGTACCATGTAATAGTCTTACACTTGCCTGACAGCTTGTCTGGTATTTACATCCATAACATATAAATGCAAATGGACCCACCTTATTGTATGGACAAACATTACCGTGTTTGAGTCTGCGGGATGTCACTAATTCATATTTTGATATGATGGTTTATTCTTCAGTTTATGACGAGCCAAAGCTGAACCCATTCCTAAAGTTTGGTCCATTAATTGTCTGAGCTTCTTTATTTGTTTTCAGGATGTGAGCCAGAAGTGCGAAATCAGATCCATGCCTACATTCCACTTCTACAAAAATGGAAAGAAAGTAAGTACAAGCACTCGGTGAAGGCTACGTCACAATGGACTTAGTGTCACAGGTATTTCAGACATGTTGTTCCAGATGCTAAAATCTAACATGCTTTGTCTGAATTGTTTTGTCAAGATATCAATTAAAGCCTCCCAACTTTACTGGAACCACAAACAAGTCAGATCATTAGGTTAGAAATTTAGCTCAGATAAAGAGCCTGGGTGGAAATCTTTAGGTACATCACAGCTTCACAAATAGGAAGGTAGCTAAATACCATTCCCCATGATTCATTCATTCATTTTCTTTAAGTGATAAACATGGGAAACTCAACCAAGCAGGTGGTCTGTATGATGTTTCACAAAGCTTCAAAATGATACAAACGAGGACATCAAAAAATATTTTCTGGTGTGTTTTCCACAGAAAATCTACATAAAAGCAGATGAGCATATTCTTAATTTTCAGATAATTTTCTTAGTTTTTCCAGTTTCGAAATGACTGACAAGTTTATCAAACACTAAAGTGGAGCAGTTTGTTGACTGATCCTGCTTGAGTTTTATTTAAAAACTGGAAAGCCACATTTCCTTATATTCATCTAGAATTTGTAACATTTAGGGAAATGCAACTAGTGATACTATTTTCTCATCTTTCTGCCTCTTTCTTCACCTTCAAATAACTAATCTTGATGAAGCTTTTCATTTACTGTCATAACAGCTCAACGCATTCAGAGCTTCAGGATCTGGATGAGCGAATGTGAAACATTAAATTAAATGTGTACCATCCTGCTGCTGAGTTTAGATTTAAGTTCCCTAATCTGTGAGCAGTTCTTAAAATGTGCTAGAGCTCCCGACTTCACCGAGTTCAGGGAACTTCTATTCATTTCTAATTATTTATTTTTAGCAACCAACTTGGAAGAAGAGACATGAAAATACTGGAGACGAGGGAGGTGTATCGTTTCATGAATTTCATGGAAGTTCTTCTTTTCTGTCTCATAGGTGGATGAGTTTACCGGTGCCAACGAGAAACTACTGATGGAAAAAATCAAACAGCTGAGGCAGTAGTCCTGCTGATCAATCCACACACGACCACACGGCGCTGTTTCCTTCAGTGTTTGTATGGATCGCCCTTAAAAATGGGCTACAATTAGATCTGAACCCGATTAGTGATGTTCTATGAGTGGGCCTTGATCCTGAAATGTTCTGAATGTTTTCAAAAATGTGGATTTGATAAATGATGAATCACTGTTTGCACCGTTTCATTTAAGTGAAAGGAAAATAAACATAAGGTATAAAAATATATTTAACTTGTACAGACGTGAAGAAAATTAAATCACCCTGCCAGAACTAGTGTGTTTCTTTTCTACCATGGTTGGACAAATATTTATCACTTTCAACAATACTGAAAAATTAAAAAATGTAGACAGTAAAAACTGAAGAACCGACATTTGAAGATTTTCTGATGTGTAATAAACACAATTTTTGGAAAAGGAATAAATTAGGACACCCCCTTCCTTAGCTTGACTGCCATGATCTGCTACACCTGCATTTCGACCAGTTCTAGGTTGTCTCTGAAAGACCACAATAATTAAATTTTCTTAAATAAAAGACAATGTTATCTTTCAATCATGCCTGAATAGCAGCCAAAGGCCTCATTGTATCATTCCAAGGGCCACAAATGTCCCCTATGACTTTTAAGCACTCCTGTGTTTGGCATCTACTAGCACATCTAAAAAAAATGTAACACTGTGAAAAAGTGCAATATTTCTTGCCAGTCCATTCAGAATGTGAAACAGAAATATGAACATGAATGCGAGTTTTATGCAACTTAAAACAGACTCAGCCACAGTCCAAAGGTGACACCCACACCAAGAGAAAAATATTACAGATTTAATTTTGGAAGAGCCTCTAGGACATGTGCTGCTTTTTGGAAACACACTCCTACTTTAGGAATGCAGACAAGCGGGAAGGTTTTAGAGAAAACTCCGTTTTGATTTAAGTTTTGTGGTTTAACCAGTCAACAAACTTTTTCATTGATATTAGAATCTCATGCTGCTTTCCTCTTGTTCTCTCATACGAGGCTTAGATGTTCCTAGTTAGATATTGCGGGTGTCAATATGTGCAGATAATAACAGGTACTTGGCCTCACAAAAGCACTGATACGCCTCAAATCCAATTTTACATGTGAAAAACTTCAAAGTACTTTTTGGGGAACAGATTATAATACATTTACTCAATTAAAAATACAAACAAAAAAACAAAAAACCTTCACTCTGATACCCTAGACAAAGCCTGATGCAACAACGGCAGAGATGACCTCTGTCAGGTCCTCAAAATGAAGCTCGACTTGCATTCTGAGTTCGAGCTCACAACAGTCAGATGTTGCCAGGCCTTCATTAGGGCATGGAGCCAACAGGTTGGAAGCTTCAGCGCTCACGGTGGCGCTGATCAGTTGGATGGATGGATGAAAAAGAGCCATACATCACACCACACGCTATTCTGGTAGCCTTTTTTCTTGTTTAAAGAATGCACTAGTAGTGGCCTTTAATAGTAATCAAACGGGGGAGACACATTGAGGTCTGCAGCCTCTGGACACGGGGCGCCTGTTCTAACCACTGGGACTCTGGACGCCCCTAATCCAGTGTCCCAGCGGCCCTTAAGAACATTTAGCCCGACTTTGCCACTTTGGTAAATGACTTTACATTTTTATAAAACTCAAACTATCTGACAAACTCATCTGGTTCATCATCTTTCATCTTGGAAGAATCAGTTTTGTCACGTCACTGCGACTAATCGACATTGCAGAGCAAAGAATCGACTAGAACAGGTGAAAGTTGAAACGTAGACAGCCCAGTAAACCAAGGGCTTTGCTCTTTGCCCAGTTCTTAAACTAATTTCAACAACTTTATTTTTTACTATGGTTGGAAATTTTTTTTATCACTTTCAACAATACTAAAAAAAATGTAAACAATAAAAACTGAAGAACAGACATGCTAAGATTTTCTGTTAATTTCTTGGACAGGAATGAATTAGGACACCCCCCCAGATTTATTCCCACTTCAAATTACATAAATTGTAGATCATTAGTGCACTGATTTACAAGAGCTTTTCAGTTTCTCTTGAGGTATTAAAGTTGCGTAAGACTCCAAGAGTCCTAAGCTCCTCCGTTTGCGTAAAATGAAACTGACCCCAACCAGGCGAACTTCAAATGTGTCGGCAAACATCTTCAGTGCAGACTGAGGGTCATGACCCGACGACGCCAACAAAACCGCAAAAAGGAAAGGGGAAACTCTGCATCTCTTCGCCATAAGGTCTTGCCCATGAGCACTACAAACAGGATAGAAGACGAAGGAGAATTAGATAGAGGAGAATGAGATCGCTTCTGCGCATGTTTATCTAAGCATGTTTATTAAAGCATACTTATCTGTGCCACAGATAAACATGCGCAGAAGAGAAAAAAGGCCATGCAAATACATGCAAGGAACCACAGCAACGCCATCGGCGCTGAGCTGCATATTCAGGACCGCTAAAGATCAAAGTATGTCAAGACAAAGGTTTCCACTGCGGCTGCAGAGGGGGGCCTGTAATTAGTTCAGGACACAGACGCAGCGTTTGATGCAGCTCTGTTTAAACCCATTAAAGCAAACTGACAATGAAACCGATGAGGCAAGATAAATTTGTACTCAAACTCAGTTTTGCTCAGTTATCATCAACATTAGAGAGAAAAACTAAAAACTAGGATGCTCAAAGCGTGCCTCTCTTGCGAAGTTTCATGTACCTTTGTGAAATGATCACAAAGGTATGATGATCAAAAAAAAAAAATGAACAGGCAGCGTAAACGTTAAATTTTAGTAATAAAGATGATTCTAAAAACGAGGCAAACCTTGCCAGATTAATTGCGCTCCAAGGTCATTGTTGATATCGTTCTTTCTTGACGTCCAGTCCAGCAAACCACTAAAACTCCTGCTTTCATAGACATGCTTAACCTTGCTGATGATGATGCTACTTCCTCTTTAATACAAAAGCAAAAGATTAGGTTTGTCTATGTATATATGCACTAAACCTTGCAACCCTTAAAATAAAAGAGTCAAAGATAAAGGAAAATGAATGATATATTTCAAAATGGCAGCTATTTACTCTCCATATACGTCTCTAAAAGAGTTCAAGGAAAACAAAAACATTGGCTTCTCTGTTATGAAGGCTTTTGGTTTTGTTTCATCTGAAAGAGGAGATGATAAAACCGACTGCAAGTCAATGTTGGGAAACTGATTGAGAAACCGAAGAGGCGACCAGGGCGGGGTTCTGTGTTGTGCAGATGTTTGTGAAAACACTATTACTACCACAGGATCCTTATCCGGTAAGCATCGCAACTTAGACGGAAGTACATGTTTGCATGACTTCTCTCTCTTGACCATAGTTTCTTTTCCTGTTTGGTAATGTTGCAGAGACAGGGAATATTACATTTATGTTGTAAACAAATTCAAACTTCTTGAACGCTTCAACATTTCATCCAGTCGCAACCAAAGACTTCTGTATTTTACCTGGATTTGTTTCTTTTACGAAGTAGTGCTTTGTGACACTATTTGACTATGTTCACAATTTTACTCTTTGAAAAGGTTTCCTTTTGATTTTGGAGGTAAAACCAGGGTTTTGTTTCAAAAGAATGAAAAAAAAATGGTCTGGTTTTTAAACAGGACCTGCAGGGTGTTTTCTTTTGTTTACTCAGGTGTTTAAAATGTTTCCTTGTGACTCTCATGCCATGAACTAAAAACGCAAAATATATCCTGAGCAGGTAGTTGTATGGACAGAGCTTTTTTTTTTTTTAAACTGGAATATCTCTTTGGCATCAAATATAAAATTCAAACCAACTCCTGGGAGCCATTGAGGTCTGCAGCCTGATTGTAGGGAACGTTCAGACTGAATGCAGAGTGTGTGTTGGCATCAGGAAAAGTGACTCAGCTCTTTCCCCTGGCTTGTTGAAAACACACACCTATTGACCGCTGCAGTGAAATCACGTGGTTTTCTCTAATGTGATTGCTGGCTGTTTACCCTGAGTGTGCTGCTGTTGTCCAGAAAACAGGGGGCTGACATAAAAGAGAATATTTGAATCTATTAACAACAATATATACAGCAAGGAAAGGAACCTGATAAGTAAAGGAAACAAGGAATCTGATACACTAGTCATCTGGCAATCTCTCAATCAGCAAGACAGTCAAAGGTGTGGTCTGAAGACATCTGACTGGCTCGGTCTGTTGGTGCTTAGTAAGTTACATCCTCGTCATATGAAACTAAATATGTGGCCAAGAGCCAAGATGGAGCCAGAGCTGCGAAACAAGCATTGACAAGTTTGCATGTCAATGGAGGCAAGTTATGTGTTCCAAGCGATGCTTTTGAATTTTGCAAAATCATAACAGGAAAGTCTTCTTTAAACTGGGAGGTTTAAAGACTTTCTTAAACATGACTAGAACAACTTCATGTTGTGACACGGCTCTTGGTTGCTTGCTCAGTGTTTAGTAGTTGGTGGAAGAAATTCAGGAGTTCAGTTCAGACTTAGTCATGGTTTCTACAGATTTCACCAACTCAAATTTAAAACTTTTGAAGACTATGAATTCAATTTAACACCTGTATGGCGACAGAAATGTACAAAAGACGACAAACTGGCGATAAATTTGCACTTACCCAGTATGGACATGAAAAAATTAGTTATCAAGTGTATTTTAGTAGCTAGCTAGCGCCGATAGCCTCGATCTTTAGTGACAGAACGTGATGAAGATGCGGGTGGCTCAAACTTTAGCCTGACAGAAAAGTTTGACAAGAAAAAACAGATTATTATGATTAATTATTATTATTATTATTATTATTATTATATTTATAAAAACAACAACTACATAGAATGTATGAGATTAAATAGTCCTACCTCGACATATAGGAGTTGTGATTAACATATAAGGCCAACGTGCATTTTCTTTTTTTTTTAATTACCTTATTTTTAGATATGAAAATGTAAGACTTTGTAAGAATGCGTGGAAGCCCTGGTAATGACTTTTGGAAGAATTTCTGAATTGTTCATCTTTGCCTTACGGCACCTGTAGGGCCTCCCTGTGGGGAACAGGTCAAACAATTCAAAGCTAGGTTGTGAGCCGTCTTAAGAATGTCGATGTGTGTTAAAATTGTTTTGCAGACTGTGAGCACTGAATATTCTTCATAAATATTTGATGGGGCTGAAACTAAATCTAATATGTAGTGTGCTGTGATTCATTTTGGTATTTGCCACTGCTCCGACATGTCGCCATGTTGTGACATGGCTCTCCAACTTGAGCCGTTCTAGAGACGAGACAATGCTGTAACTTAAAGCATAAATTACGCATTTATGCTTTAAAAAGAGACATCAGCAGTGCTTCTTGATTTCAAATCACTTCAAATAAATGTAATTGTGCTCTGACAGCAATAAAGCAATGACAGAATTCAAGGAGTCTTAATCATGTTTGCACATCAAATGGTCGTGTTTTCTGTTAAAATTGGTTCATTGTTTTATTCACCCCTATTTTCGACAAACAGATGACGTGCCGACATGCTGCTTCATGACTGTTAGCCGTTTGCCCACATTCAGTGACGGAGTAATGTTTCTGAGACATTTATGGATGGACTAGTTTTAAAGTCTTTCCACTGCATGACACTGCTTGAGAACTGAAATCGGATAAACGAGTTGTTGGGGATTCCTGAGAGGCACCGTAGGGCTAAATCAGTTGTAAATTGTTGCGGCAAAAAAGGAGGGATTGCGTAACTTTCCAAATCTGGCGTCAAGAGTCAAGTGAGGGAATTTCTGAGAAGGGGAGGGAGACGGTCCATGAACAATGCTGTTCTGGTAACCTGTCTGGCATGAGCTGCATGGAACAGAACTGATGTTGCAAGGAGATTAGATTCAGTCTGTGGATGAAACCTGCTACTGATGCAGAGCAAGATCGGCCTGCGCTAATGATCGCTGTGTCATCTGAATATAGACGAGAATCGATTTCTATCTCTTGAGGAGTTCCTGCAATGATGAGGGGATGAAAACTGCTTGGTGCAGATGAGGGTAAAGTGGACTGTGACTGTGAGATATGAACCGTTACTCCACTCAGATACGACTGGACCTGTGTAAAGCTGGACGTCTTCAGAAGTAGAAGTGCCGTACCATACAGACAGGAAAATAAGACATGCATTTCCTGTGTGTATTCAGCTTAGGACTGATCACTCACTTTTCTCTTGATGAATGAAATTGATTTGCATATTTTATAAAACAAAATCATATTTAGAAGTACCTTAAAAAAGGTAGAATTTCTTTATTGTTTATTGATTCTATAAGTTCCTTATCCTCTGTAGCGAACATGCATCTACTAATGAAGTAAAAATACTGTGAAGTGAGGAGGAGTGAAATTAATACCAGTCTAATCAGAGGGACGGGAGGGAGGAAGGAGACCAACACAGAAACGTGAACTAGAACACAAGTGGATTTACAAATCAAAAAGGGGAAAATTTGACACCAATATCAGAGAATGAATCTCAGTGACGACTAATGAGAAGGAAACCCAACACAGAGTGACTAAGGGAAAATGTACAACTAGAAACAACGTACAAAATGACCAAAGTGTTTTTAGTGGCATTTTATGCTTTAATAAAAAGGTGAATAGTTTACACATATACACTGGAACATGACATCAAATAGTTTTTACACATCGTACAAGTATATAGCAGCAAATGTTTAATACTGTTGAGTCTGTATATGAAAAAAATACAGCTTTAATTTACAGAACGGTTCTTGCTTTGCCTGTGCGGAGATGAGTGGATGGTTTTCATGTGTCATTTATACAAGAGTTCCCTTCATAAGATGTCTCACAAGGAGGCGAGTGAAGGTTTCAGAAGTGGTAGTATACCGACTTCCTCTTCCTGCAACGACAAACAACCAGCCATTAAATCACAACAATTAAAGCCCATTTCATTTCTATGTATGTTTTAGATTAGTGAGGGCAATGCATGGCAGAAGTTATCATAACTCTAATTTCTTCATCTTGTATCCCCTAAAGCTGGAGTTGTGAATGCATTTAAATTGGATTTTATGAGTAAAATAAAAGGAGAGCACAATTAAGTAGGAGGAATATGATATATTTGGTAAAAATGTTGATCTCTAGATGTATAAAGCCACTAGGGATAGACACTAACTGACTTGAACCCTGATTACAAAATGTAATACAAACAGAAAAATAATGCAAAATTAATTTTATGCATCATAACTAAAATAATGTAGCATCCTAATTTTATGCTGAAATTTATTTGCCTTTTAATGCTCTGATGTTTTCAGACCCTGCAGGTTTCGATTGGGACATAATGGATCCATTTTGTCCTTTTGCATTTAGGTTATTTTACCAAAACACCAAATACCCCCGATGTTAAACTACACTGTCTTATGCATAGTAATATGTATCAAATTCAAAAATCTTCATACCACCAGTATAAGATAAAAGAGAGGGTTTTTCACTCAGAGAAATGTGCTTTCATGTTGCGAGTCTTCAGTATTTTGAACGTTGGGCGATCACCTGGAGCAGTTGTGTCCGCTCCAACCAGGAGTGCAGCTACATCTGTTCGGTCGGATGCATCTTCCTCCGTTCAGACACGGCGACGAACACACAGCTGCGAGAGGCAGGGGGAACACACAGGAACGCAACCATCAGAACCATCTTCATGAAACAAACGCTCCCTGAGTAATCTGCTAACCCAGACGGAAACTGTGAACGGATGAACTCACCAGTGTGACATCGGGTGCCCGTCCACCCAGAGGGACACTCGCACTGGTACGGTGCCACGCAGTGCCCACCGTTCAGACACGGCAAGATGCAGATAGCTGCAATGAAAAACAGGAAGTATGTCAAGAAAAAAAAAACATGAAGTGAAAAACAAAGATTCTGGTCTGCTTTTTATTAGTCATTGAACTAAACCTGAACTCTTTTCAAAGTTCTTTATCCAGTGATATTCACCACTGTTATTTCTTTCTTTATCTTTGACAAACACCTTTTATGTACCCCTTTAAAATTCTATAATATGTACGGATTGATCCCTTCATCCATACGAGTTCTCACCTCAACATTATGGACAAAAGTTCACACTAGACCATGTGTAACTTGCCCCCCACATTTATCTGCACCACTGATGAAGATGTGTAAACCGTATTAAATTAAATTCATATTTCAGCAAAGTAACATAATCTTTTGTTTCATCAGCTACACCTCAAGATGGAATTAGAAAGTTCCCAGTTCACTAATATTACAATGATGATCTGCATCTGGAGGTAGGGGTGGGCGATGCAGACAAAGTTTTGTGACGATATTTTGTGGTGCTGTTGTCGTAGCAACAAAAGTGTAGATAAAAACTATTTACTACTACATCTTCTGTCATGGTTGTGACTGCATGACAGAAGATTTATAGCACAGATGCTGCTCTTGAAAAACATTTACATTTGAAGTGCGGTTCTTTAGGACACCAGTCACATTAGGAAGTGTGACTTGAGTCATTAAAATAAAAACAACTACATTTAATCATATTGAACAAAGGGTGTAGAAAAACAGTAAAAATATCAATCCCCGCAGCACGGACAGTTTTAGGGATATTTAAACAGTTAATTGGAAACTATTATGGCAATGGTAAATCAAAAATCTTATCACAATACAATAAATACTTCTCTGCTTCTATCTGGAGGTAGACGTAAGCCTGATCGGAGAAATAAGTTCATCAGCAGAATCTGCTGCCGATGGCAACATGGTGAGGATGGCACAGCTTTGTCTGGGCACTGCATGCGTTTAAACAACGAGCTGTGGGCCTGCATAGGTCACTGACCTTTTATAAAGGAGGATTACTTTGCTGCTGGGTCGACTGGAACAGCACAAAGTGCTGCCAGCGCATGTGAGCTACAGTATGTATGAAAAGGCTTCATTTAAAAAGACGATCATTTCCCCACTGAACATAAGCTTTAAAAATAAAGGTTAAATGTATCTACGTTGTTCAATGTGAGGTCAGTGGGGGGGCGACGGCGGCTCAGGAGGCAGGGCGGTTGACGGTGCGAAAACCTGCTCTGGCTGCTTTCATTGTCGTTTCCCAGGTTTCCTTGTACTTACGCTCCTCACAGAGTCGACCCATCCAGCCCTCCGGGCAGGCGCAGATGTTGGGCCGTTGGCACACGCCTCCGTTCTGACACTGCAGCCAACACCTCGCTGGGGGAGGACACACACACACACACACACACCAACGAACATCAGGCTCAGCTTGGAGAAATTGCACAATGAATTCCCCGCAAAAGAAAGAAAAGAACCACAGGTTGTTGTTTTTTTTTCTTTGGAAGAACATGTGATGCATCGCTTAAATATGAAACATGCACACAGGAACTAGAGGCCACATGCAACAGACTCGTTTCCTCAGAACAAAGCGGTAAAGAGTGCATACTCAGCAAAAGTCATAAAGGAGTCTGCCTGGACTCAGCTTTCGCTTTGCAAGACAGATGGAGTGATAAATAGGTTCCATACTGCCTGAACAATTATTTCTATAAAATTTGATTATTTTCCACTTATATTTACCAATTTTATTTTTCTCTGTGCCCACATATACAGATACTACTAAATATGAGACGACAAAAATAAATAAAAATCTAAATTACTATTTATGGTTTCAAATTCACCTCCTTGAGGTTTAGGCCAGTTTTAGAACAGAGCAAATATTGTTGCATCCTTTCCTCTACTTACACTGTAGAGCTGATCAACTTTTTTCTTTTAAATAAAAGGATTCAAGGATTTTTATCGTCGTACCATTTCGCATTTCGCTTGATTGAGGTACGAAATTCAAACTCAGGTCCCAGACAGAAGTTTAATAAATAAATAATCGAGTACTCAACGCTGTAAATGTGTGTGTAAGTAAATACATAAAAAGTAAAAGAGTGATTTAGAAACTAAATTTCCAGTTTTGCATGCTGTTTAGAGAAATTATCATTTTTCTTTTTAATTTCAAAGGTTTTTATCACTGTGAAAAATGTTTTATGTTTTTTAAGTAATGTTTTACTTAAAAGCGAAGTAAATCAATCATGAAATAAACTAATATTCTAAAAGTAACACAAATAAAGTTATACAAATAAATAACCTAAATCTTCCACTATGTTGTCCAGGTTGTTTTGATCGTAGCTGAATCCAGGCTACAGGTTCACTTCTAAAGAGGCAGCCAGCTACGTTTCTAGTTTTTAACCCTTTCCAGAATCCCACACCCTCGCTTACATGCAGAGAGGAAACATCGAAAAGACCTGCAGCAGAGAAGCGGTGGTTTGGTTCGGTTAGTAAAGAGCTGCAGTGAGTTATATGCTGTTCAGACAGGAGGAGAAACCCTCCACTCGTCTCTCTACCTCTGCACGTGGGAGGGGGCGTCCAGGTGCCGTTTTCCTGACACCTGCTCCTGTCAGCGCCCTCCATGGTGTAGCCGCTGAAACACGAGTACACCGCCATGTCCCCGAACTGGAACACCGCCCCCCGCACCAACCCGTTGGCCACATGGAGTGGGGGGCCACAGGACACCCCTGGACAACAGCCACCAGTTACTCACTAAGGTATTTTTTTATGTTCTCTCAGTTTTCAACACGCCAAGGGCGTTGCGTTGCAAATATGAAATCCTGCAATACAACACAATGATGATGTTAAATATTTGTGTTACGTGCGATTACGGCTAACTGGCCCCGCGTGATCGCGTGAAGCAAATTGTGCACGAAACAGAGAAAAAAAGATTTGTGACGATTAAATTTTCGGAATCGTTTGTATTCGATTTTCATGCAACGTGTCTAAACGCTACAAACATTTGATGTGGCTCAGTTGTAGCCGTCTCTGACCGTTCGGTTTGGACCAAAAGGGACGCTGATGGCCTCATGCATACAGGAGAATAAAGGTCATGCAAATGCATGCAAGGATTCATAGCAACATCGGCTGAGCTCCGTATTCAGGCAAAGGTTGCCATGGAGGGGGCCTGTGATCATTTCAGCCAGCAGAACAAAGAAGCAGAGCCTGATGCAGCATCGTTTGTTTTGATTAAGAAAATGAAAAGAGGGAAAGAAGAGGCAGCTTAACAAACCGGCGACATGACAGAGGAGCCGTGAAGGGAGGAGAAGCAGCTGGTGCGAGGTGAGAGCATGCAGTGGTGTGCACAGAAGTATGTCTGCTGTTCACTTTATTATCATCGACAACATGTTCCGTCAACACCATGACCTGGTTTCCATGCTCACCATAAAAAAAAAGCAACACTGCTACTGATGTTTCAGGGAAAGGTTAATGTAAAACATGTAAAACATTTCTCAAATTTCAACCTAAAGTGTTAATTTAATTTCACCTTTATTTGTGCAGGTTAAATAGGGACCAGATTCAGATCAGAATACAAAAGCCAAATAAAAAAAGTGGGAGTGAATAATCCATGTAAACAAGAAGAATAGAACAGATATGATTATTCACAATTAAACAATCTGATACATTCAAAACAACTGACAAGGTGACAGTTTTGTTTACTGTGGATGATTTTCACTTCAGCCAATTTGTCAGCTAGTAAAAGACGACATTAAATGTTAATATTAGTGTTTGATAAGACGGCCAGGCTGTTAACTCTGTTTGTAAAATATATTCATAATGTAATAAGAGGAAGACGCTACTTGTTGGATTTCCACGTTTTAACTTTGCCTCAGTTTTAAAACCATCTGGCGGTTCTGTCTAATGTCAACAAGGCGAGAATTTCTGCAGATTTTTGTCATGACTGAAATATCAAGCAACTATTACAGTAAAAGTAAAAAACTAAATGAGTACAAGTCTGTCTAAATGTCTGAATCTCTTGGGTGGGATGGTGCGACCTACTTTCACAAACTGAACTGAGGGGGGTCCAGGTCTGGTCTGGCCTGCAGGTGATGGTGCCGCTGCCTTTCACCTGCTGCCCCTTGGGGCAGGAAGCACGGATTGACTGCCCGACATGAAACTCCGGCTGGGATCCGTCGCCGTTGGTGTGTTTGATCCACCAAGGGGGAGGCGGGCAGGACTTCGCTGTGAGGGACAAACACCAAAAGATTTTTAAGATATTTACCTCAAAAACAGAAATTTCTAGATTTTTATTAAGCTTTCCACATTATATTTTACTGTTGCTAAAAGCCAAAAAGGAAGATGAATAGCAAACTTAAAATCACTGTTGCGTACATAAATATCCACTTCAAAACAAAAGGTCTCAAACTTATAAACTTATACACATTCCTATCAAATCCAAGTTTTTTTGTTTTGTTTTTTACCAGTTCTCACAAAACATTTTTCTCTTTTAATCCGATACAATGTATCTGAAGAACAAATCTGACAGAGGAAAATCTGTAAAAATAAATCAACTTCAATAACCTGCACAAAAAATAGTAAGCTAAACTGCTAACTGACACTTTCTTGAAGATTTATTTGATTTATTTACAGGCCAAATCCGGAGCTGCTCTTATTTTTCTACTCAGCTTTGCTGAAGTTCTCCAAATCCATTAGATTGTGTGGAGATAACTAGTTCACAGATCTCTCCAGGTGATGCCATTGACTCTATTTCTAAAATTTGACAATTGTTTTTGGTGAAATCATTATGATGTTGATGTAAAAGTGTGCTCAAACAAAACCCCTCTTCATCTTCAACTTCGTAGTCTATCAAGTCTATCTACCGAGACAAAAAGTCTTTATTCCATCTAAAGAAAATGACAAAACCATCACACGTTTCACTCTGTGGACGGTTTTCTTTCTGGAATTGTGGCTCGGAAGTTCAAGTTTTATTTCAATGAACCAGAACACACTGCTTAGAAAACGTGATCAGATGTTTTCTTTGGAGGAATCTAATCATCTTCATCTGAAGAGAACGGGTCGTTTTCTACATTGTTTCATGTAGCGAACAAACTGTACATGTCAGAACTTCCTGCAGCTTCTTCGGTGTTGCTATTTCAACCCGAAATATCCTTCCTGACCAGTTTCTGTCTTCTTTTCCATGAGGAGAGGAGAAACATGTTTTTCTATTCATCTTATTTGCAGGTTCACTCAGTCGAGTTTGAAATCAGGAAACATGAAAGCAAATTTGATGGTTTTGGCTGAATAAAGCATTTGTGTAAGGGTGTCCGCACACGCAAAAGGTTAATTTTCATATTCCCAGCCCTCATTAGACGTTTAAATAGTTAACTAGCTTCTTTTTTTTAGACCACAAAAACCTGGCATTTTATTCAATTATGGATCAGGAAACTTTTTATTTCTACTGGAATCTGTCTCAATATCAGCTGCAGTGGATTTGCTGATTTGTTCAAGGAACGGCCCCCCCAAAAAAAGTAAGTATCACAATTATGACCGACGCTAGCAGCCAAGAAAATAATTTTGTAAAAAACATTGCTTTCCTTTTGTGTGCGAACGTGTTGAGAAAATTATTTCCCACCTTGACAGATGGGGAAAGTTGAACTCCAAGTGTTTCCTCCCATGCACATCACCAGGCCGTCTCCCACCAGGCTGTAGCCGCGATCACACAGGAACTCCAAAGCGCGTCCAGAGCTCAGGTTGTGCTCCTGCACTCTACCGTGAAGCACCTGTTTGGGACTGTCGCAACCTCTGACCTCTTGGTTGACGGCGACGGGAATTACAAGTGTAATGAAAAAGAAGAAAAGAAAAGGTTAGGATTTTGATAGTGAGCCACGTATTAAAACTCAAAGCTCGCCCTCCGTACCTGCACACGTAGGCGGCGGCATGCTCCAGGTGCCGTTAGCCAGACAGGTGAGAGTCTTCAGGCCGTCGAGCTGCAGCCCCTCATCGCAAACGTAAGTGACGTTTTGCAGATTAGCTCCTCCTGTTTGGATCTGAGCATTTTTCACAAAAGGTGGAGGCCCACAGGAACCTGCTGAGGCTGCAGACACGCAAGAACAGATGTCAAAGGTCGTGGTGGGGACTCGAAATTATTCACATATTTCATTATTGAGAGGTCATTTTAAACACATCACCGTAGCAACAAAACATCGAGTTTTAGAGCGCGGTGCAGCTTTCCTAAAAACACAACTCCAATATGTTTATCTCTTTTTTTCTCATTTATCTTTTGCGCAAAACTGTTGCAGTAATTGTGGCATTTATGACAGCAGTTAAGGATGAGTTGAGTAACATATTGTCTAGTTATAATTACTTTTTTGAACTCCGGTGTAATTTAAGACAACCGTTTATATTTATACTGTTCCCATTTTAACTCTGCTCACTGCTCAGACCAGTTGACGTAAAATACGACATAGTAACTAAATATACTCTGGCAGATCCTTTTTATTGGAGAAATGTAAAAATATTTCCTCACAGGTGAGCATGTGTAGAGTACAGAAAAGTACTTGCACTGTCTGTTGATGCTTTGAAACAACGATGTGAAATAGTGAAATGGTGACCTGCACTTTTCCAAATATCGTCTATTTGCACATAGACTCACCAGCACACACTGGCTGCGCGCCACTCCACGTTCCGTCTCCTTGGCACGTCTGGATATTGTCTCCCTGAGATAAAAAGGCGAAACAGAAAAACAGAGCAAGCTGATCTCCATGTTTCAAATCCACTGTGTTTGTATCCTGAGACCCACCTTTGCTCCAGACCAGAGAAAACAACCAGGTTCACCAGGAAGTTGAACTAAATTCATGGAACCAGCAACTAGCAAAACGAGCTAGTTTTGCTTTGAACCTGCTGAACTTTAGACAAAAACAATAAAGTTTTCCCCTTAATAACAGTGAGATTGGTTAGGGAGGGAATGCCACGAACAAATATCCCCAGGTGGTTTTAATAAACCCCGTTAAAAATTTTATGCAACTCTCAAATCCAAAACCACTTAGAAGGATAAAGAGTTTCTAAACTGTGGCTGTTTAACAGTGTTTATAAAGTAAATACTTGGTATTAAAACATTTGTGGGAATAATGAGACACTTAATGTCAGAATTTTGAAATGAAGACACATTGCAATGTCTACCTGTACTGTGGTTCTATAGAGAGCAGTAATTTAACAGAAGGAAGCTCAAACATTTGCTAGCTGAGACGTTTTTAGTCATGAAATGTAAGTATTTTAAACACAAATAAAGCGATACCAATAGATGGACCGTGTTTTAGTACTAGAACATGTTTGAAGGGAAAACTGATCAGACTGGACATGCAGGATATCTCTGTCAGGAAAAAGAGTCAGCTCTTCCTGCCCCACTCTAACAGCTGAGGGTAAATCATGTGACTCACTGTAATCTGATTCTTTCCCAATAACTCTGAGTGTGCAGCTGGTTAATGGTCTGACACAGCATTTTAAAAGTAGTGCTGGACCTGTGTACGCCAATGAAATCATTCAAATTCTATAGTTATTTGGATCAAATGTTGAAATGAAAGACAGATATTTTTATGTTTTTATTTACTATTCCTATTTTCATGGTAGCAGGAGCATGGCAGGTTTTCTTAGGAGAAATTTGTTTTTCTAAATTAGATATAAATTTCTGCCTCTCTTTTTTTTTTTTCTTTTGATCTTTCCAGTTGTTGGGGCTTAAAAAGGGAACTTTGCTCTGATGATCACCTTCAGATCAAAGCCAGGCAGGCAGGAGTACAGCACAAAGTCTCCATAGGTGTAGCTGTCGCCCTCCATGACACCGTGAAGAAGAGGAGACGGTTTCTCACACATCACCACCTCGCAGGAAACCGTGATGATGCTCGGAGACCAGCTTCCTCCCATCTAACCACAAAATTAATTGATTAATTGATGGAAAGAATGGTTACATCACCATATAACCGTCTTCAAAAATACACAAATTTAAATGTATGTTATGCTATTTGAAGCTGCAATTTGGCTTTTAACTAGGAAGAAAAACCCATCACTACCTGACACTCTGCTAGTGCTGACCCCTGCAGGTAGAAGCCGGTGGGACATGAGAGGGTGATTGTGCCGCCAACAGGAGTGAGGTCTCTCCCATTGATTTGCAGGTGGGGGATGGAGATGTTGGTGGGTAGCAGACAAGGGGCAGGAAGGCACTGAATGCTGTGTTTGGACCAGGTGCCGTCACTCTGACAGGAAAGAGAGGCTCTACTTGTTGCCAATTTGTATCCATCCTCACATCTGGAGAGCAGGAAACATGAAATAAAGAATATGTCTGACGTCAATTGGAAAATCAGAGGTGAGACGGCTATCTGCTAGGAGTGTGACGAAACGTCTGGCTCATAAAACAAGACAATGTTGTTTTGATGAGCATGACAAAAGATTTTAATACATATTGCAGAAGTAGGGTGAGTATTAACCTGTATGTGACCTGGTTGGGGAAGGTGAAGACGTCTCCCACCACTTGACCATGGGCTACCACAGGCGGTTTTCCACAGTTCACAGGCTCACAGCGGATTCTGGGTTCCCCCCATCTGCCATCTCTTCCACAGGAGAGGAGCGAGGATCCTTTCAGCAGGTAGCCAGGGCGACACATGTAGGTGACCGTTTCTGGAAAGGCAGTTGTGCCGCCCTGTAGTACTGCATTGGGAACTACGGGCGGGGCAACGCTGCATCTCCCCCTGCCACACACTGGCACCCCGGGGCTCCACACGCCTCCCTTCTCGCACACTGCCTCAGAGGGACCCAGCAGTTTGTAGCCCTGATCACAGCTGAACTGAACTCGGTCTCCGCAGGCTCGGCCAGGGCTTGTGACCGTCCCAAACCGAACCTCAGGCGGGGAACAGGCACAAGGTTGGCACTGGGGAACAGAGCCCACCCAGAGTCCCTGAGCTGAGCATCGCAGGACGGGATCGCCGACTACCTCATATCCTTCGAAACAGACGTACTCCACCACGTTGTTGTAGTTGAACCCTGAGCCGTTCACAAAGCCGTGACTGATGTCCTCGGGTGGGTCGCAGCTAATGATGTCACAACGCGGTGGGGGTTTGTCCCACAGTCCATCTGACTGACAAACAACTGTGGGATCTCCAGTAAGCTTGTATCCTTCATCACATTCATACTTCAGTTTGCTGTTGAAACCAGTTTCTGACCCTACCACGCGGCCGTCGGGTATAGGAGCCGGCCTCCCACAACGAGCTGGAACACAGGAACGGGACGCCTGGCTCCAAGTACCATCAGCCTGGCAAACACTTTTAGATGTTCCTTTTAAGATAAAACCAGGCTGACACCTCAGTTCAATTTCCTTATTATAGGTGTACTCTTTCCCTTGGACAGTGAGGTCACTAGGTACTGTTGGGGGACCGCAGGACACTGGCTCACAGCGTGGCATTTGACCGTTCCAGTTTCCATCTGCCTGACAGGCGATGGTGTCCGTCCCCTTTAGGACAAATCCAGGATTACACTCGAAGTGCAGAACTTCAGGGTACACAAAATCCCTCCCATGAGTCAAACAGTTAGCAACAGCACCGGGATCGCCACAGGATACAGGTCGACACACTGGCTCGTCACCGGTCCAAAGTCGACCAGACACACACTGTCTTACAGGCTCTCCCACCAGCTCATAACCTTCCTCACAAGAGTAGCTGACCACACTGCCAACAGGAGCAGAAGTCACATTTATGGAGCCATGATGTGGACTGGGTGGTAATTCGCACTCTGTCGGGACACACGATGGGGCCGTTCCGTTCCAGCCCCCATCTTCCCGACACACCAGCCTGGTGTGGCGGCTGATGTTGTAACCTCGATGACAGCGATACTCAATCAGTGTCCCATGAAGAAAGTTCAAGTCCAAGAGGGAAGCTGGAACGGTGTCTTTTGGAGCAGTGTCCGACTCAGTCACCCTGACATAGTCTCCAAAGTCAATGTGAGGAGGGAGTCCGCAGTCAGAGGGTACACACATAGGAACAGAACTAGACCAGCCTGTCTCCTCACAGGTTAGATGATCCTGGCCAACGAGCTGGAACCCTGGGAAACAGCTGTAGAAAATAGTTACGCCGAAACTGTGATCCTGACCCTCCACAAAGCCATTTTCGATTGGTTGGGGAAGAGTGCAGGATATCTGCGTGCATACAGGGGGCTCTGAGTCCCACTCCCCATCAGCCAAGCACTTCAGAGTCTCTGGGCCTCGGAGCCGGAAACCACGGTGGCAGGAGTAGGTGGCGCTGTGACCATACTGGAGCTTTGTGTAAACCACTTTCCCACTGGCTATTTGTTTAGGGATGGAGCATTCTACAGGGCGACACGATGGAACCCCACCAATCCATGCACCTCTGTCTCCACAAAGAACAGTGGAGTCTCCCACTAAATTATATCCAGTCCTACAGCTATACAGAGCTTTACTGAGGTACATCAGACCCTGGACGTCAACAAATCCATTGGAAATCTCCACAGGCTGAGGACATTCAACAGGGATGCATTCTGGATATGGAGTACTCCACTGGGAGCTGGCTAGACAAGACACAGAGTCTTCTTTTCTGAAAGTAAAGCCTCCTATGCATGTGTAGGTGATCACTGAGCCGAAAGGGAAAGAATGAGAGGTATTGTTTGGAGCACCAAAAGTCACCTCAGGCGGAGGTCCACAAAACACCTCCTTGCACACCGGAAACGTGTCGTTCCACTCCTGAGATGGAGTGCATCGAAGAACGTTGGCGCCCTCCAGAATGTAGCCATCCTCACAGGACAACTCCACAGTTCCAGACTCAGAGTACAGGCTCTTCAGGACCAGGTGGCTCTCCTCTAGAGGTGGCTCTGGACACTTGACAGGAGAGCAGCGCGGAGGATTGGGCTGATCCCACTTTCCGTTCTTGAGGCAGGTGGAGATGGGATTCCCTCCAAGCTCATAGCCCTCGTCGCAGAAATATTCCACCTTGCTGCCCACACGGAAGGTGGAGCCCTTGTAGTGTCCGTGGATCACAGCAGGAGGAGGGTCGCAGGTCAAAAGGACACAGGTGGGTGGGTCGTTGTTGGACCACTGTCGGTTGGCCTGACAGACTCGCTCTGGCCCACCCACCAGTTTGTAGCCAGCATTACAGGCATAAGTCACCTTGTTATTGAAAGTGTATCGAGTTCTGACCTAAAAGAAAGGAAACACAAACATCCATAAAAATAGCAAACAAAAACGAATTCAAAAGTGTAGTCTGTATTTTTTTCTCTTTTGTACTAACATAGACGTATCCATTTAGCAGTACAGGCGGGGAGGAACAGGACACAGGAACACAAGTGGGCAGATTCCCTCCCCAATCTCCATTAGCCTTGCAAATCCTCCTCTTCTCCCCTCGAATCAGGTACCCCGTCTCACAGCTGTACGCCACCACTGCTCCAAAGCTGTAGTTTGTTCCTCTCACGTACCCTCGATCGATGCTCTCTGGTTTGGAGCACCTCACCGGCACACAACCGATCTCAAACGGCGAAGGCTCCCACATCCCTCCTAACAAGCATCGGAGCGTGGCGGTGGTATTTAGCATGAAGCCCTCTTCACATTTGTAGCTCACTTCAGTGTTGCTGGCATATTTGGGTTTGTTGACTGAATCCAAAATCGCGTGGGAAACCTCAGGCGGGCGTAGGCAAAAGTTTGCGATGCAGCGAGGGGCCTCCGTGCCGTCAGGGGGCACCCACACTCCCTGAGCGTTGCACACCATCTTGGAGTTGTTGCTGGCCGTGTATCCATCTGTGCAGTAGTAGCTGGCCGTGTCTCCGAACAGCTTGTGGGTCTCGTGAGGCACAGCGTGGTCCACAGCAGGGGGTGGGCCACAAGAGCGAGGGACACACTGCAGAAAGCCTTCAGTCCATTGGCCAGTGGGGAGACATTCCCTGGTTTCTGGGCCAATCAGAGTGTACCTACAGAGCAGAGCATAAAGGAATGTATAGACTTATTTCTACTTACACTGCCTGAAGATCTGACCATTTTCTCATGTTTCAAGTTCATGCCATTGGATTTTTTTTGACAGACTAATTTTGAAGTAGAAAAAAAAAATACAGTTACAGTTAATACTTTGCAGAACTAACTTTTGCTGCATTTACAGATATTTTGTGGAATGTTTCTTTGAACTTAGAACATCAAATGGCTGCCATTTTGATTTACAGGACAGCTTAGGCTCAGTCAGTCTGCATGGAAAGCATATGAAAAGATCCATGAGAAGATTACAGATTCTTTGTATTGTTGTCGAGACTTTGACTAGGCCATTCTAATGCAAGAATATGTACTTTGTTTTGCTCTTAAGTGTAGATTAAAGCAAATAACACAGTGAAGAGTCTAAATCACTCCATTGTAGCTCTGGTTAATGTAAATTCAGTCATTTTTTGAGCTAATTAAGTTTTGATTTGATGTAGTAGATCCACGTTTACCCTTCTTTGCAGATGTAATGAACTTTATTTCCCACTTCATAGTTTTCTCCAACAATCACTGCGTCTTTAAGTGCCGGCGGCTCGTTGCACAGGATGCTCACACAGCGAGGAATGGGCCGGCTCCACTCGCCTGTCGCTTCACAAACCACTTCCATGGAGCCCTGTGGTCTTTGCAACAACATAGTACTTAGTATGGACACTTGTTTAACGAGGTAATTTACTGCAGTAAAAGAGACGTCGTCATCTGTAATTCATCCATACCTGTATCCCTCAACACAGGAGTATTTAACAGTAGAGAGGTAGGTGTTTGTGTCGAGGACATATCTTGCATGCTCCACAGTTGGCGGCCCCCCGCAGGTCACCGGGTAACAGATAGGTGGCGCCCCGCTCCACCTCAGAGTCGAGAGACAGTGGAACTCGTAGGGCATCTGAGGCAGGAAGCCGTTTTTACAGCTGAGGGGCAACAAACGACAAAATTATTTTTAATTTCTGCAAAATTTAACACCTTTTGTTGGATTAATGTTTGTCACAGTGACACGCAGTACGATGCACGTGGTACCTGAAAGTCACCTTGCTTCCAAATGTAAAGTTGTTTCCTGTCATGACAGAGTTTTCAGGGATGCTTGGAGTTGGGCAGGAGAGAGCTGCAGAGAGAAGATGGGGAAATTATTAATACCTGCTTGTTTTTATGCTTTCATAATTGCAACTTTTATGTTAAGATATCTGAGCCTCGCAGAATCAATTTTTCATTAGATTAGTCGTCTCCAAGACGCCTTGCATCATTTATGCACCGCAACATTTTCCATTTACTGTAAACATCTTAAAGAGACGAGCTGCTTCAATTCAGGGTGGAGCTCAAAAAGCAAAACTGGCTCACTGTAACATTTGTTTCCTCTCATAAACATGGCTCTAACGTGCCTAGTCACAAATAGAAACGTTGTTTGTTTAATATTATTATTCAAAGATAAAAAAAAAAACCCCAGCAGCAATTATAAAATTATTGCATTTTCCACATGATATAAGTGTTGATGCTAATGTAATGTGAGGCAGTCAAAACCATTTGTTGTGTGTAATATGTGCTTTTAAAAGAAAAGCCATGGTCAGCATGGCAGTAAAAAGACTAAATGGGCCGAATACGTCAGACAGGCACTTCCTGTGAGTAACGCCGTGACGTCGAGCCAAGATGGAGACGCTGCAGTGGCCGGGAAAGAGGACAGGAAGAGAGCTGATATGCAATCCACCATTCTTGCAACTCAAATAACAGACGGCGAAACTGTCGCTGCGTATCTGTAATATCACAATAAATCTAAAAATATCTTTCTATATCCTGAAGTATGTCACATATCCAATTTCCACACAGTCACAACTGTATACTGTAGTCTTGACAGAACTCTATAACTCAATGCAATTATCAAATTTAAGTACACATGGAAGCCTGACTTCCATGTGTACTTGGATGTGCCTTTTACAGTTTTACAACTGAGAAAGGCACTGAAACAGAACAACTGCATTTAAATTTAAAAGATCAAAAATCAGCGTTAAAATGTGAAGAAAACTCAAATTTGAATCCACAACAAACCTGCTGCATGTGAGTCAGTGCAGAAAACAAAATAAAGGGAGATTATGTTTGGATTTTATTACTACTACTTAATTTGAGGCTTTGATCTAAAATCTGTGTCTGTGTCTAGAAGACATAATTTGCAAGTGAAACCACATACTTGTACTCTAAAATATTCAGTAATTTTCAGTTCCCCATTGTTATGGGACATAATAAAAGCGCATTGTTGTTCCCAGAGCAGATTTTCTGTAAAGACAATAGATGTACTGCAGCGTGAGATCACAGCCAAGAGCCTCATTTTTTTCCACTCATTGCTGTACTAGCAATGGCAAATATTCCTGCTTGAATGAGTTCATTGTTTCTCTTTCATTTTATGAGATACTGATACATCCATGAGCTTCACAAAGTGAGATTTTCCAAGGAGGAAATGGCTCCCCTCTCGTGGTATGAAAGTAAAATAGATATGAAACTATTTAACTGAAAAACTTAGGTACAGTGAAGGACAAAATTATTCAGCAACCCTTGCAGATTTATATCAAAAGTTACTTTTCATTCAAGTCAAGCCCCATCAGTTCTCATTATGTTCTCAGGGAATATAATGGGGATTTCTCAAAAGATAAAACAATGTAGAACAAGCATTAATTTAAACTACAATTTGTATACCTTTCTTAATAATCTTTATAGGTATTACAGCCACCAAGCCCTTTATTTAACTGTTGATCAGTGATTTACTGGTTTCTCCTGGTATTTTTAATAAACAAACTCCACATTCATTATTAACCCTTTTCATCACCATAATCTTCAGTCCAATTCACTAATATTACTTCCGGTTAGAAGATACATGTTGGTAATAGCAAATCATATAATAATCTCAAGCTTAGGTACAGTGATAATGTTGACTTATTTGAAGTAATAGGAAAAATGTAAAAGGTTTAAAAACCTGCAGCTCTCACCTCTGCAGTAAGGGACAGGATGGTCCCAGGTTCCTGACTCCAGGCAGAGGAGTCGTGAAGAGCCAATCAGCTCATAGCCGCTGTCGCAGCCAAACGCCACAGCGCTGCCCACCAGGAAGCTGCTGCTGCTGCTGCTGCTGCTGCTGCTGCCGTCTCTGTGACCAAACTCTGGAGACCCGGGGTTCTGGCACTTCACCGGCTCTGAAAACAGACAATCACAGGGTTTATGAATTTTTAATAAAGTTTTAAGCACGGCTCAACATTATCTCCTGATCTGCTGGCATCATAACTCATCCGCTAATATTAAGCACGGAAACCACGGCGTCGTCGTACCTGTGCAGTTCTTGCCGTCTCCGGTGTACGGGTGAATGCAGGCGCAGGAGTACGAGCCCTCCGTGTTCTGGCAGCTGGCGTGATCGTCGCAGTCAGACCCCACCGCACACTCGTCCACATCTGAACTCGACACGCATGTAGAGACGGGCAGAATGAGTGAGACATTTTGTCGTTTCGCCGTTTCACTGCCAGCGTCAGATGAGCGTCGCGTCTCTTTTACCCAGACAGGCGGGTGGATGTCCTCCCCACTGGCCGCTGTTGCTGCAGTGGACTTTGGCGTCGCCAAGCAGGTAAAAGCCGACGTTGCACTGGTAGACCACGGAGCTGCCCGCTTGGAAATCCAAACCCTGGTACAAGCCGTTCTCCAGTGGGCGAGGAGGTCCGCACGACACTCCTGCAACACACACAGAGAAAGAAATATACGGCGACGCGTAGGATTTCTGCTTCCAGCTAAGAATTTGCTACTGAATTCCAACAGCAAACATTAAAATTACTACGAATGTGTCTGGTTGGTTTTCTTTCCCATTTTAAAGAGTGGCTAAAATAAATGAACCTGTCAGTTGTGTTTTATTTTAGGAAGGACCAACAATGGTGGCACAGGTGACTTGAAACAAGAAAAAATTATTTTTTATAAATATTTTTGACCTTGTGGAGAAATTATTTACTCAGCTGGAAATCAAACATGATAAATTTCGTTTGTAATCTTATGTTATAATGTTACTCAAAAGAAAGAAAATACAAACAACAACAAATGAGTAAAATTTGGCACATGGTAATCTGGTAACAGCTGTGATAATCACAAAATCTGTGGAAGGATGGATGATTTAATATTTTACTGGAATTTAGTAAGTTCTACAGAATCAAAACCACTTCTTTTTCTAAGTGCTTTACTCATTTATTTTATGTTCTTTGCAATATAAAAATTATGAAACTTTAAACAATGTCAGTATTTACTGATCTGGATTCAGTTTTCCCTTTCAAAATGTCCATAGTTATCAAGTTATTATACATAACATACCAGTTGTTTAAATAACAGTTTTAAGCTGTGAAACATGTATTATTATTGTGTTGGAATAAAAGTATTATTTGTTAACATGTTTTTTTATGAATAGCATTTTAACCTCAGTAGTCCACATTCACATGCTGTTTCTGACTTTTTATGTATTCATTCACTGCATTTGAGTATTTTTTTCAGTAAAAGGCCCAGAGATTATGAAAGTTATGAGCAAGACAACAACAATATAATGATGGGATTATGTGAGCAAATGAAAGAGTTTTAAAACCAACAAATAGTGTAATCAAAGCGTGAAATTAAAAAATTAACGTGTTAATATATTTACTAGGTTTAATGTCTTAAGCTCCGTATATCATTTGTGCATTTTTCTAGCTTTTCCAGTCTTAAATTAGCCGTTTGCAATCAGAAGCAGAGGTTTTGGGCCTTACTTTCACAGCTCGGAAGCGGGTGGCTCCACTCCCCTTTGTTCTGACACTGCAGCACCGGCTCCCCCACCAGGTAAAAGCCAGGATCACAGGACAGGTGCACCTGAGCACCGGGGCTCACCTCCACGCTGGAAGCATGCAGGTGGGACACGGCGCTTTCCAACTTAGGGCAGTCTGCAGAAACAGAAACCCGCTGTACTTCACCACCAGGCTTAATGAAGCTCTCCTACTGTCCTGCAAGTTCTTGATAAATCTCTCCTACCAGCACAGAAAATACTGTTGAGGTTAACTTTGACTCGGCCTGCCACACCACTGAGAAAGTCGGGCCAAGCCAGGACGTTTCCTCTGTGGGTCACATGGGAAGCTGGACAGCTGCTGGCCAGAACCTTGATCTGTTTGTTCACAAAAAAACGAAACAGATTTAATTGGACATAATTCAAAGTTAGAAACACAAAACGGCATCTTTTGTACTTTAATCTATTTGTGTCACAGCGTTGACTGCAAAGAGAGAAAGTTTGGCGTTTACCTGTTGTGGAGTGAGAACACGATCCCAGATGTTGAGCTGACTGATGGAGCCGACGAAAGACTCGACGGGGTTGAAACCCTCGCCTCTCTGATCTTGGTCCTGACCCAAAACGAGAGCCCCGCCGCCTGCAGAACACGAGCAGCACCGGGGTTAACGACTTTACGGTAAAACCCACAAACATTCACCCAGAAAATAAAACGCGTTTGAGGAAAAGAGTCCAGGCTGAGGATAGCACTACACCTGGGATGGTGGTGCCGACTGACAGGCCTTTGCCTCCGTCTGAGGGCTTCCCGTTGATGTAAATCCTCCAGTCGCCGTCCCAGCTCCTCCACGAAACACTGATGTGGTACCACTGGCCCGTGTTCACAGCGGGGCAGTCGGTGATCCGCTCCTTACCGTTCACATAAAGCACCCACCTACCGTCAAACCAGATGGGGGGGAGGGGAACAACAGTTAAAGATGGTCAAACAGGAAGTTTAAACTGATGCTTTTTCCAGATGGTTCTGTGTTTCTGACCCGTTGTAGTCGATCAGCAGGAAAGCATTGTCACTGCCTTCTACGGCGTAGGAAACCGGGGTGCCATAGTTGGTGATGTCTGTTGACTTCATCCAGAAGGAGCAGGTGATTTCTGTCAGTGCCGGCATCACTCCGTCCATCAGCACGTAACCATGGATACCGGACACCTCAAAGTCCAGGTTGAAGGCGGAGGACATCTCTGAGGACAGGCCAGAAAATAATAAGCAAACCATTTCTGTGTTCAATATGAATCCCATTCGATAGTAAAGAGAAATACATGATGAAATTAAGCTCTAAAGCAGAAAATATGAAATAATAAAAATGCAATGAAATAAAAGCCTAAACGGAACCGAAAAAAAATAGAGTAAATTTGATCAACTATGCCCTTTAAACGTGTCATGTTGCGTTTCCCTCAGTTGCCATGGTGTTGTGGCATCTGTCCTATACAGTAGTACCTGTCTCACACCTGGATCCGTTGAACCCAGGGAGGCAGCGGCAGCTGTAGGAGCCCAGACCGTCAAAGCAGCTGGCGCCGTTCACGCAGGGGTTCGGGTTGCACTCATCCACGTCCACCTCGCACAGCCGGCCCCGAAAGCCCTCCACACACTCACACCTGGACGGGCAACAAGGACGTGCAACAGTTTTTAAAACTCTGGTCCTTCTTAGTTTTTCTAAGCACAGATGCATGCAAGCATTCAGCTGCTATCATGACCTTTTTTTTTCCTTTCGTTTTTTTACCTGAAGCTATTGACGTCATCCACGCAGGAGCCTCCGTTGAGACAAGGGGAGCTGTAGCATTCGTCAATGTTGATCTCGCAGCGATCCCCGGAAAATCCAACGGCGCAGTTGCAGCTGTAGTCTCCCGTCAAGTCTTCACACACTCCTCCGTTCAAACACGGGCTGGACAGACACTCGTTGATTTCAAGCTCACAGAGAGAGCCTGTGGAAATTCAACAGTGACGTTAGGAAGCTCCTCTACGTCAGGAGAGTTAAACGGGTTTTTATTTTAAGATTGTGACCGTTCTCCAGGGCCGCTAGTTTCTGAATGTGTTGATAAAACAAACTCTTAAAATATTAATAAATAAGTGTCTCTGCTTTTTATAAGTTCTTCTTAAAATTAAATATGATCAGTCCCTTGCAAATGTTTTTTTTTTTTTTTAAAATTTGCAATAAAAACCTAAAATTTTGTGGTGCAAATTTAGAAATATTTGCAAGGAATTCTGTAATATTTGCTCTTATGTCTGACAGTAAGTGTGACTATTTGTTATTCTCCACATCGATTACAGACTACAAGTTGACATTATGTCCAGCTGAGGCTGCAAAGTAATAGAAGTAAGAAAACCTGCCACCTACAGGTCAGCGTTGGCATCATTAAGCCCGACGTTTTTGACCAAAATCTGAAATAAAGCCACAATTATGAATTATCGCAAAGAAAAAAAAAAGGAGCAGAAATCTGATGTTTTTACATTAAAAAAAAATAATCACAGAATCACAAGAAACTGGAGAATCTATTTGATGTAATTTGGAAGTATGCTGATAAAAGCTGCTTTGATTTGATTTTGGAAATAATCTTTAGCTGTTATCTTGAAGCCTCTTTTCATGTGAAAAGAGGCTTTGTGGTTAAAGGGCCACAAATGAAGCTACGGCGGACCGGATTTGGCCCCCCGGCCTTCAGTTTAACACATGTGCTCTAAATTTGATAAATCAAAATCTGTCACCTGATGTGACTTAGTTCAGACTGATGAACAGAAAAGTGCAGCTTTCGTTTGTTAAAACTGAAAAAGATTTTTAGCAGATATAAACGTTATCATGAACTGAAAGTGAAGCCCAGCTGATTTAATGCCCGTTTAGGACCGACCTGTGAAGCCCTCAGCACAGCTGCAGGAGAACCTATTGACCTCGTCCACACACAGCCCTTCGTTTAGACACGGGGAGGAGAGGCACTCGTTCACTTCGCCCTCACACAGGGCGCCTAAATCAGACAAACAGAAAGCCTTTCATAACCTTCAAAGTATCAGTGAAGGCTTTTTAAAAATTTTATTGTTTAGTAGCAACAAATTAGCAGCGTTGATACCTAAAAAGCCAGGTTTGCACTGACACTGGAAGTCCCCCATCCCGTCCCTACACAGGCCTCCGTTCTGGCAGGGGGCGGAGTCACACTCGTTTATGTCGACCTCACACTTTGCGCCTGAGGGAGAAACGTCAGCGGCGTCACAGCGGTGGCTTACAGCCATCTGATATCTGATGAGAGGGATTTATTTACTTACCTGTGAATCCAGGCATGCAGGTGCAGACGTATCCCGCTCCGACCTCCTCGCATGTTCCCTTGTTTTGACAGGGATTCAGGAAGCACTCATGGAAAACCTGAAGAAATTATTTAATTTAAAGGAATATTTATGGCTCTAGCTGTTTCTCAATTGCTACTTATTTTTCAGACAAGTTCTAATAATTATGATAAATTCAGTGGCAAAGTATTTGACCACCTGAGGATAATTGGTACACAGCTGATCTAGAGGTGCTAGTAATCTGCCAGTGGAACAAGCAGATTATACGGGATAATACGGGAAAAATGTCTCGTTCCACTAGCAAATTATTTAACTTCAAACAAGCTCCTATATTTTGATGAAAAGTTACTTGTAATTTAGTTTTGTCTATTTCAAGTCCTCCAAGATATCTGCATTAAAAGCTAGACAAAAGGGTAACACTTTGACATTTGTGCATCAGACTGAAATGACACCGTCATAAACGTGATAAAACAATATTGAATGAACATAAAGAAGTCTTTATGAATGCTTACCACTGTTGTCATGAAGTGTCATTCGGTAAATAATGACACTTTTAATGCAAAGTCTATTAAAATGGCCAACTTTTCATTATAGGTGTCATTATTTACCGAATGACACTTCATGACAAACATTCATGAAGGTATGATGTCATGTTTATGGTCGTGTGATGATGTCAGTCTTACGCACACCCTGTCAAATAATCGTTTATGTAACTGACAGAAGATATTTGGTTAGATTTTGTGTTTTTGCAGGGATCAAGTTCTAAAATATAATTTATTCTTAGAGTAAAGCAGGTTTTAAGCTCTATAGGAAGAGGTGGCAACTGAGAATAAATTTAACGCTTTCCAAGAGGATTTGAAGACATGACAGGAATAAACGATAGGCAAAATGTCCTCAATGTTTTCATTTCACAGTGGCAAGACGATAATCAATAATCACCTGACTGCTGACTTGGTAGTCCTCAATGACCTCCACTTCTGGAGCAGGAGTTACGCTCTCCTCCTTCGCGAGAAAGCTTGAGCTAAAGCCTGACAACGACACCCAGAGAACGTAAAATGTAAGCAGAGAAAAGTGTAAAAAAAAAAAAAAAAAGCCTCAGTGGGAGGTTTCAGATTTTGGTGGAGGGCAATAAAACTAACTGAAGAGGGGCCAAAAGTCAATGCCCAATTTACTGCCAGTCGCCCCCGTATTTGCAGTCTGTGATCAACTCCTTCTCGCTACATGCAAAAACTACAAAACCATCATAAAAAAAACTTGCCATTAGATGGAAGACTGGCAGACAAGCCAGAAAAAAGGTCTGTTTAAATTCATAACTGGCGCTTTGCTGTAACCACTATTCATTTTTGCACTTAGGCATGCAGTGTGGTTTATTTTCTATTGCTTCACAGCAATAAAAACCTTATTATTACCACGTCCCCTGATCCTGTTCAGTAATCCTGTTTCCAATTGGATTGAGCTGTCAAGACACAGATCAGCCACCACACAAGTGGTGTCGTACATGGGAAAGGCTGACACAAAGCAGTTCCTTTACAGCAACGTTGACGTAACTTGGCTCTTTCTACAGAGAGTTAATATAACTCACATGTCAGCCTAACACTGTACGACACGGTTAACCCACGAAAACCACTTTAATCTTCTGGATTTGTCTTACCTGGTTTTTCTTTTAAAATTATGACCTATACACACAGTAAGAATAATATAATCTTAAACTATTTGGTAAAACCAAGATGATGTCATGGCTTTGAAGGCTCTTGACAAGTTAAGACAGAATCAGGGTTTACCAGAGGAAGAGAAAAGTGGAGGTGAACTAGTCTGGTGCCTGCAGGTGCCATCTGCTCAATATCTGCAAAGGTCAGCAGCATCAAGCTGTCGTTCTGTTCAGGAAGGAGACGGGTTCTGTGTCCCAGAAGTGAACGTGTTTTTGTGTGAAATGTGAAAATCAACTCCAGAACAAAACCAAAAGACTTTGTGAAGATGCTGGAAGATGTCTGAGGCTGGTAAGAGACTCTAGCTGCTCCCCTATTGGTGCCATTACTACGAAACTGAGATTACAAGCTGCAAAAGCTCTCAGGGACATCTTAAACTCTTTAGTGTGCATCACAAAATAGATTGAAGACGTCACTCAAGGCATGAGGCTGGGAATTGAAGCGTGGGCGTAGATGGGTCTTCCAAATGAACAATGATCCTAAGATTACTGCTAAAGTAGTTGCACAGGAAGATGAAGCATGTGGTTTTTTTAAAGGTCCTCAACTTCTACCAATAAAGACAGTAGAAAAACTCCCTACATAACCTGACAAGGTCTAGTTCAGTCATTTGTTCACCAAAACAAGTTTCGTGCCAGAAAGACTCACTGGAGCAGTGCTGTATGCTGGAAGCCCCGGTTATCGTGGTGGTCCCATAGAAGGGGCAGGACAGGCAGTACGAGCGTCCGTGATCGGGTTGGTAGTAATCCCTCGGACACGGGTAGCAGGGAACCAGACCAGTGCGGGAAAAATGACCCGCCATGCAGGGAACTGCAAGGAGGAGGAAGAGGAAAATAAGAGTCAACAAAGTAATTCAGAATGATTAAAAAAATGTCCAAGATGATCAGATGGTAGCATTCAGTGAGGCAAATCCAAACTGAAGCCTAATGTTTATATAAAAAACTTATTTTATGATTAAAAAAAGTGTTTTGTCAGGATAGTTTTATAAAATTTGCTGAATTACCAGGTTTATCCATCCATATTTAAGGCAGAAATCAAGTCAAACTCTAAAGAGTTGAAGATGATAAAGCTACAAAGTGCAGCAGCATCGTAACTGCCTCACCTCCACACTCCGTCTCATCCACTGCTCCTCTGGTGACGGTGGAGGTTCCACCAGGACAGACTAAACATTTCCTGGCACCATAACCAGGCTGGAAGTGACCCAGTGGGCAGGACTCGCAGATCTCCAGTCCATTCAGCGAGTGGCTGCCAGGTTTGCATTGCCCTGCAGACACACACACATCGCACCATCAACAAAACAGAAAACACTTTACTTTTATTTATGAGAACAAGCTTAAAACTAATCATTTTACTCCTAACTGATGGCCAAAATGCTGACTGACAATGAAAAGCCTGACGTTTGTCCTCAAACACACCTTTGCACTCGGTGACGCTGCGGGAGTGCAGATAGGCTGTAGATGTTCCTTCGGGGCAGGACTTGCACTCCAGCTGACCTTCCTGGTCTTGGTAGGAGCCCAGCCAGCAGCTCTCACACTCGTTATGCTCCAGAGAAAAATACGTGCCCACTGGACATTGGACTGCAAAAAGAAAGCTCACACTTAGCGATTTCCTGGAACACATAAATCTTGCACGGCACTATTAGTCATGCTGTAAATGTAGTGTGCATAAAATTTAATTAATTTAAGTCAGAATACTCCTTTCTTCAAGCTTACCGCACATTCTGCCTTTGAGCACCGAGCCTGGCCTGCAGAACAATGAGGCCTTTTTGCTCTCCAGCGATTTGGGATCAGAAACGATCATCTCCGAGGAGACGTGGTAGCTGGACAGCGGCTGTTTGGCCAGCGTCCGTTTCAAGCGATTGGTGAGCTGCTCGAGCGTTCGCAGGAGCCTCTTCTGATTGGCCACTTCGACTGAGTCGTTCCTCGACAGAGGCAAAGGGATGCTTGCTGGGAGAACGGCCAAAGATTAGCGCATTGACAACAGATATATCTTGAAATAAACCTTTAAATGCAGACATCTTTGTGCGTATTGCTTAGCAAAAAGCATGTCTGCGCAATTTGGAGGTGTGTACACTTCTGCTGTCCTATTCTGTGGTGCACACTGGTCTGCACCAAAATGGTTAGCAATAAGATTTGTTTATGCTCAAAACTGTCACAATGTTACGCTTACTTTTGCTGACACGGTTTGCAACCAAATTCAAAATAATCTCTTACAGTTTCCCTAAACACACAGAATGTTGTTGTACCTGTGATGTTGAAATAAATTTGGATCTTGTGGTCTTTGGTTGGACCTCTGATCTTCCTGTGCCTCTTGGAACGCTGCCTCACGCTGCCGTCTTGCTGCCGACTCGGGAGCTGTCGGGTGCCCGTGGCAAAGCCCGACTCAAAGTAGGCGTAGTCCTGCGCGCCCTGAGAGCCCCAGCTGTTGGCCCAGCCTCCTGGTGCTGTTTGTGAGGCAAAAAAACCCAACAATCGACTGATGATGCTTCACTTAAACTGAAGGTCAGATGTTTTGTTTTGAGTAAGAACATCTACAGACGCCTACCGATTGAAAATCCGTTCTCATAGTCGTAGTTGTACTCCAGACAGTGACCCTGGGACATGACCTCCAGCTTGCAGGTGATTTCATCACTGCTACAAATGGAGGGAAGCTACAGAGGAAAGGAAAACGCGGTTAATCATGCCGTGTGTGTATTTCTGCGAGTGTGCGCGTACTGGTCCTCACCATGCTTCCCAGTTTGGCATTAAAATGACCAGCAAACGACTTGACCAGGTCTGCGTCGTCGCATCGAGATGCTTTAAACAACATCTCAAAGGGTTTATACCCATTGTTAGCTATGCGGTTCACTGAAACGGAGAGAAAAAAGACGATATGTGATATTTTACCCCATTGAGTGCAATTTGATCATAAACTGGAGCCGCAGTGGCTCAGGTTCAAAACCCTACTCAAGGCCATTTTATCATTTTACCATTCATAAAACGTTCCAGATGTCTCAGAAATATCTTTGTGTACAAATTTGTAGTCTGTAAAATGTACAGATAGTTCAGCATGAGCTGCACTCACAGGAGCAATCTGGTCTGTCTGAAGAGTACGCCGGCTCCCAGACGCCGTTGTAGGCACAGAAGTAGCTCTGCACCGCGTCTTGAGCAAAGCTGTAGCCTTCTTTACACTGAAGAGTACAATTAACCCCCTCCTCTTCCTCAGAGCAGATGAACTCTCCATTCACTGGGACGTACGGCTGCTCACAAGTAGTCCCTGGACAAGATAAAGAATTAAATCCAACAGAAAAAATAGAGATAAGTGTGGGTTGTTTTCTCAGGATAGGACCACCTCAAAGTCCATGGACACTTTCCAGTAGGACATTGTTTCTGTATTAAATGTTTTTTTATTTGTCCTGTGTAATAAATCTTATTTTTGCCATAAAATCTACACTGTATGTGTAATGAATATCTATATCGTCATATACCATATGTATACTTGGATTCCTGAATAATTTAACATTTTAATGAGTTTCTAGTTTATCCAGATGCACTTATATACTTTCAACAGGTAGACCTGGAAAACAGGAACACTTTAAATACACTCCTGCTTTATCTTTTTAGAGTCATAAATGTTTGCTTTTCTATTAATATTTAGATATTACCTAAAAATATACAACATATGGCGCAACACTGTAATTTTAATTTAAAGAAATCCAATTCAAAAAGGAAAAAAATGCATAAAAATTGCCATGGAACAAAGCAGATTTTTAATTCACACCTTGCACAGTTACTGTGAGGTTGCAGATGCGGCTGTTTCCTGCTGTGTCCGTTGCAGTGTACTGGACCACAGTTTCTCCTACTGGGAACAATGAGCCCGGTTTGTGGCTACTGGTCACAGTGAGGCGACCACCTGTAGAGCAAACAGAGAAACACAATAAAATCACTGTAATCATAATATATTCAAATAAAAATACAAAATCATCCCAACTGTTCAAGCTCCACAACCAGAAGCTGCATTAAGTTCCTCTGCATTAAAAGTGCTTTTCTTCATGTCCTGTAGAGGGCAGGCTTGGGATTAGATTGAAGGTAGTGAGTCAAACTTGTAGGTTGACTAAAGAGCTTTATACAAATACATTACTTCTGTCTGAAAGAATGAAAATGCACAAAGGTTGTTAGAAAGTAGGAGCCGAAGCACAACGCTGTGTTGGGAGTTGTGTGCTGGTGTGTGATGCTTCGAGGTTTGTCTGCAGGCCAGAAACGGGCTGTGGGAAGGAAAAGAACAATGAGCACATCTGTAAGAGCGAGAGACACAGGACGCATTGAGAGAAGTGAGGGATTTGCCTTTCACTCGACTCCGGTCCACCTCCTCCATTAACGGCGGCAAATATCGTTCCAGAGGGACTGGCGCACGTCTGGAGTCTCCCTTTATGTTCAATTTTAGTGCGTGTGTTTGTATGTGTGCGCCTAACGAGTCTTGACTATAAATAGAGTTGGCATCAGGGTGTGGGCTTGGAAAAACAAAACACTGACGTCGAAGCAGCGCTGCACTGACGTCGTGTGGACCCGGAGCGGCCGCAGCAGAAGCAGTCTGTTATTAGTGTGCGTGCGTGGGTATGTGTGTGTGTGTGTGTGTGTGTGTGTGTGTGCGTTACTGAGGTCGTTCGATGGGGGCGCACCTCCACAGACAGGTGGGATGTGATTTCTTTGAGTTGTTTGTGAGTGGGGATGTGAGGTTTGGGGCTCTGGCTCATTAACTCATGAGAGTCAATAATGTGCAAACAGAGAGTCGGAGTCAGCAAAGTCAAGCCGTTTTGGAACAGCTGCAGTGCCAAGAGAAAGCGTCCAATATTTAGTCTGTTTGCTAGACTGGCCTTCAAGCACTGCTCTGCTGGAAGATTAGTCTGAACAGATTGTTTATTAGATCGTCATAACAATAGCAGGTGTCCAGCCCAGTGCTCAGCGATTTAAGAGAACATCTGGATCATTTATGTCAATGCGGCGTGTATGAAACCGATCGTTTTGCCACTCACTAACGGGTTTTAGAAACACAGCTATGAAATGAAGCTAACAGGATCTCTGGTATGTTCAATACACTGACCCTGTGAGATGTCCAACTTTATACTGGTCGTGTTCAAACATCAATAACTGCCTTTACTTGTCTGGAGCTAATATACTGGGGACTTCAGTTTCTCCAAACATTTCCAAATGGATCCGTCTTCCATCACTACTTGGGAAAACTCTGTCAGCCCAGACAGTTTTCAACATGGACATTAAAAAGCAGACACAACATTGGCTAATTATGGTACGTTCACAGCAAACGCGTTTCGAGGTTCTGGCGCGGTGCAATTTGAACCGTTTTGATTTTGCTATTGTTAAAATCTAAAACAAATGAATTGATTATTACCAGGACTATAGTGAACCTGGGGACATGCTGAGAAAACACGCAGGACACCGGGAGTGGAGTTACATGGACCGGGTCTGTCGTATATGTATGATTTATACAAATACACAACAAAAAACAACTTCTACATCACTGAATGATCTTTAGAAGATGTCTGGTGCCAACAAGAATGAAAAATTAAACAGCAAGTCAAAATCACTTCAGAGATAAAAACAGGAAATACAAAACGTTACTTTATCGTTAACCTTCTGCTCGTACAGAACGACCTCTAGATCTACAATCGCTCTGTGTGTTTTCACTCAAGCTACTCGATGCAGATCCTGTTAAACCAGGCTGGCTTCCTAAAAGCTGTCAAAAATATTTCCTTCGCCTCCAAGCACAAAGGTAACATTTTTCAAACCTTCACACAAAAAGACAAGCTTTACGGTATTTTATTGCTGTAAAATGTAGCTGCAGCTATATTTTCCCAGGTTAACTCTTCTTTAACTTTGTGTTCCCAACATAGACCATCTCACAGTTTAGCACAGTATTTCCCATGATCATTTTTAGATGCATTTCTATGAGTTGAGAAGGAAGGACAACAAGAAGGTGCTACTTTAAATACGAGCAAATTTTCAATGCAATCTCTGTTAAAAAATTAACTGCATGCTTACATAAAAATGCAATGATAAAGGTATAAAAAAATAGAGGCTCTGTTAAGGCCTTTGTTTTCCTACATGTTTTATTTTCACATAAGCATATGAGGCTTGACTGGCCTATGAAATATGTGCACACATGGTCTGAACTACAGTCACGGGAAAAAGGAAAAACTTTTATGACTGTCAGTGCAGCCATGGAAATAACCAAGTCCACCTTTAATGCTTTGATAATATTTAGGAGGGAAAGAGGCAATCATGTTCTACTAATGACCTGCAAAGCAGAACCTGATCATCAGCGACTGCAACCACTTCTTTAAGGCAGGAGTGTATGCACTTTGCTGGTTTGGAGAATGAAAAGGTGTTTTGCTAACACAAAGTAAAGTCAGAAAGACTTTGGCAGAGGCAATTTCAAAGTCAACGAGAACGATGTTTGCGAGTTGAAACCATTTAGAGCAGCTGCTAGTCCTCCCAGGAGTAGAAAAAACTCAAAAATCCTTTCCTTGTTTGCGGTAAAAGTTCTGCAACAACATCCGTTAGACTGAGGAGACCAATCTGGAAAAAATACCTCATAGAAATGGTGGAATGGGAGTGATGATTTGGGCTTGTTTGCTGCTTCAGAACCTGGGAGCCCATCAGTCACTGATTCCAACATGAACTCCTCTGAAAGTCAAAGTGTTCTAGAGTCAAATGTCCAGCAGTGAAAGGTTGGCTCATGAAAGAGAGACATTATCCAGAACAGAATCACTGAAAAAGAAAACAATTAAGACGTTGCAATGGTTTGGTCAAAATCCAGACGTCAATGCAAGCACAGATGTCCAAAAACTTTGATAAACTTAAGAAACATTGAAGAAGATTTGACTAAAACCCCAACATAATGAGAAGAGAGAAACGAGCTCTGAGAACGATCCACATCATCCCTTCCAGACCGAAAGGGGAGCCGACGATCCAGCAAAACTCGCAGTACTGTGTTTCTACCACACTTTGTGCTTTCTGAAAGGGGAGACGCTGCGCTTTCCAGCCAGTCTCGGGTTATTACGGTAATTTCACCCCCCTATTAATACATAGTAAATTGCGAAAATAACTTGATACATGTTGAAAATTCCAGTTATGGATAAATGGGCAAATATATTTACACACAGGATATTTACATACGATTAAGATGAGCAAAAATATCCAGGCGGATTCTAACTACCATGGCAGCATCGTGAACACCTTTTCCCATAACAGCATGGACTGTAATGCAAACTTTAATTTCCCATGACTGTATATGTTAAAGACTGGTGAGCCGTGTGCGTGTCCTGCCTCTCGCTCAGTGGAGACACGCAGCCAGCCATTCCCTGCATTTTTAATTGCTATTTTTAATTTGTCACCACAACTAACAAAATACACACCGACACCAATTCAGATGCTCTGTAACTAGTTAGATTTGCTTGAATAACTTGTAAAGATTTTATTTTAGAAGTGTTTTTGCAACAATGTGCTTTTTACTTTTACTTGAGTAATTTTGTTTTGAAGTACCGATACTTTTGAGTAAAATTTCTGGAGACTTTACCCACTGTGACCAATTCCACTAAATGAAGAACAAGCTAGTTTTGACCAAACATTCATCAGACACACCTGCAGTTTTTGTTAAAGTTTCATAAGTTTTATATTGGCTTTGAAAAATGTTTCTTTTGCTCGATTTTGTTTGTGTAATTATGAATTATTTTCATTTTGATCTTTAAAATAACATTTTCACACAACCTTACATTTTGGTCCTGTTGTTGATGTCATTTTTTAAATACTAAATAACCAGTTAGTACTTGAGTTGCCTATTTACCAAATACTTTGATGTCCTTACTTGAGTAATACTTTTTACATCTGCTTTTGAGTAAAATATGTTGAAGTAGTGCTACTTTTACTTGTTGGAAACTCCATTCACCTCTGCTAAAGCCTAAGCTTTGCCTCTACTGAGGATTATTTACGATCTCGTTGTGTAGCAAAGTTGCACGGATGTAAAAATAAACTTTAAAATTGAGAATAGAATAGGAAGGGAGTACAGCACTGGGTGTGTTCGTTTAATTATACAAACGACTGTGTGAAAAATGGATGGCATGAGGACACACTCCCTCTGAATAACGCTTTTCATTGCAAAAACACCTGCGTCTCTCCACTGTCTCCGTCTGTTTTAACATTAACGACATTAGCAGGCACTGTAACCACTTCATCAATTCCCTCCGTCCTATTCTCTTTCTCTCTCCTAAACACAGACAGAAATGTCCACTGTCTCCACTCTTCATTCACAGACGCAGCTTTTTCCTGATTCACATTTTCCAATCACTCTTTGGAAAAGATCCTGCTCCACCATAATCAGCGGAGACGGTCGGCGGAGCAGAGGAGAGCACAAAAAGAAGAGCTGAGCAGACGTACCTGAGTTATCTGAAAACTGCGGGACTTCCCAGACGACGGCTGCTGCTGCTTCTGTGTTTGTGGCCTGGACTGCTGGGGGCGACCTACACCTGTCGATGAACGGCGGCTCGGTATCTGAAAATACAGAGACAAAAATCACTCACCAGGAGCCACAATCACACCAGAACAAACATCTACTTTGAACAGGACCAAAACTAGAGCAGATTTAGACGATGTCGAGGAGTTGACACTCGATAACGGAGTGCTGCGCCGCGATCCGACTTTTTTAAAGGCAGAGGGCACAAGTTGAACACATGTCTCCAATAAAAACCTTCCTCAGCCATAACAACACATGGAAATGTTCACGGCTACCATGCTTGAGGTTTCTCCCCCTGAATGCAGTGATTACCGAGAGGCTGACCCGCATTTTTCATCCTCTACAGAAACAATATCTGGCACCTGTTAGGGCACATAAACTCCCTTCCTGGAGAACATCTCAATAACTTCCACCTTTTTTTTAAACCTTGAAATAAAGAGGAAAGACAGTGTTTCAAAGAAAACAAATTAGTCTGCAAAGAGTTAAACATGTTGCAGTGTGCATGAGAGACTAATCAATCTTTTTAAAGGGGAATTTTTATGCTTTACAGCCATAAGTGGGTAAATCTTGAACATAAATAGTTATTCTATTGTTTTAAAAAGCATGTACGTGGCAGAAAAAAAACAAAACAAAAAAAAACAGAGCTCTTTTGGGGACACCCCTCTCTAAAATAGAACGGCATCGTCATTCTCAGGAAACAACCCAGTTCATGCTATAACTATAACAGATTAGCCAGACCGTCAAGGCAACTGTGGGTGTTGTTTGTGAAGAAAGACAAAGTTTCCCCACCGCCTTGCTTTGTTTCTTTTTTATATTTTTAAGTGGCCTCTGTCAGTAAAATCCACAGATTGCTTTATTAAATTAAATTAACAACTGCTGTCTTCAATGTTCCTCCATGTCCAAGATGACTGGAGACAATTAGCAAAAAAACATAATAAGACAAAGAAAATTGTTCTAATAAAAATTAGCGTATATAGACGTAAGAAGGGGCTGAACAGTGGAGCTACCACAGAATAAACCCTGGCAAAGGTCAAAGGGCAATAGGCAGCGGCTGGATGGATTTAAACAGGTTGAGTGGAGTCGATGTAAAGAGGAGAGAGACTTTCAGCCGATGACTTGAAGCATCCTGGTGACCCAGTTGTTGGGAGAAAAAGGAGGGTTGGTGCCCGCCTGTGTGGGTAACAATGCTAGAGAGACCAGAGCAGAAATTACAGCATATGTCAGACTTTTAAAATTACAGTTTTTCTGACAAGTCGTCATTTACCGCTGTGGTGAATTACAGTCAGACTGGGCTCACCACAGAGCCCGGGTCGAGTGCTGGTCTGCTCAGCCTCCATGCTGCTGTACAACGTCCTCACTCTGAAAAATCGCAACAACTTACCCAGCTACGTCCAAAGTAATGTATTACTCTGGCACGTACAGATTTAAAAATATGTTCAGAGTTAAAGTTTTTGTGATTGGAAGTAATAACATTTTTGAGTGTAGAGAATCTGTGAGGAGAGCTAAAGATTAGGGTAATGACATGGAGACCTTTCTAAACACAAATATTTTGAGCTCATTGCAAAACGTGAATCATCGTTGTGCAGCGTTTCCAACCAGTCTGTCAGACGTATCAATAATTTTGGGTTTAATGTGGGTTTTCACTCATGAAATGACGCCTGAGTTTTGTCTCCCTTGTTCAACTTTATCCCTCGTTTGCAACTTTTGTCTGGATTCTGGGTGAGTTTCTGTCTCTCACACACTTTTTTTTATACATTACAAAACTTTGGACATAGAAATTAATTTAACTATGGATGAGGCTGAACAAAACTAGAAGGGAGAAGTTGCAAAAATCTGATTATTGTCCTTTAATCTTACAAAGTGAAAAGTTATGACAAAATGTCCTTGTTTTGGCATCCAATTAAAACGTAAAATATTTCTGAAACAAGAAAATCCTGAACAGCATTTTTACAAAAATCCAGCATGTTTGAAATTTTGAACCAATTAAAGAACGCGATTCATTTTATTCCAGGTGCCGTTAAAAACCATGTGAACGTCCCACTGCGGAGCCTTCTCCCTTGTTGTAATTAAATGCACCAGTGAAGTAACACCAGGGCCACACACGCAGTATCGACTGTTTTCAGGATGAGCTCACCGATCACAGTGACCGTGAGGGAGCAGGTGGCCTGGTTCCCGGTGCGGTCGGTTGCGACGTAAGTGATCGTTTCCTTTCCGATGGGCAGCAGCTGAGGGGGATTGTAGACTGGTTTCACCTGCACCACCACCTGCAGACGGAAGAGAAAGTTAAAGTTAAAGGAGCAGGGAAACACTTTAAGCTTGCTCCTGTCAGTCTGTGGTTTTTATGTTTTCGACCTCTTCGTTGGAGTTGTCGACGGCGGTAGGGACATTCCAGCTGACGTTGGCGGTCCCGCGCCGTTCATCCGTCTCTGCAACAATGTCTGCAGGACACTGGAGCTTTGGCGGCTCAGTATCTGAAGAGACACAGAAAGAAAAAAAAAAGATAAGACTCCCTGGCAGATTAACTCTTGGCTTTACATTAGAGCCAAATGTTACGGGTTTTATGCAATCACATCGAGAACCTCACAGTGACCTTCCTCTGCTCTTTGTTATCACAGAGGGAGTAGCAGCATGAAGTCATTTGACCTCTTGTGTCTTTAATCCCAACACATCATACATTCATTATTGATCATTATCCAAGGAAAGATGAGAGGGAGCATCACCGTTCCAACCAGGCTTCTAGTCCAAACAATATGCCATGTCTTAAATCTTTGAGGATTTAAAAATTCATTGTCTTAATCCCTGCAGGCCAATAAATCAGTGGCTCTGGTCCTGGTGAAGGATGTTAAATATCGTATTTGCGTAAGAAAAAAATACGATGTCACTGATGTGGAGCAGAGATCAGCGCATTGTGGTTACAACTTGTTTTAAAGGTTTCTGATCATGAACATCAATCTGAAAGATTTCAAGATAACCGCAACACCGTGGTGCTTTTCGATTGAGTGATAAGGGAAAAAAGTGAAATGGTGGCATGAAGAGAAAAGAATAATCAGTCAGGTGAGTCTTAAGTGAGATTGTAATTATCTGTATGCACAGTGAATCATAGCCTGGCTATTGCCTTCCTACACGGACCACTCAATTCTCATTTCCCTTCAGTGGTCCGATTGGGATTTCTCCCACTGAGTTTGATTTCTCAGGACGCATTTCACCTTGGCCAATCAGCAAACAGAAGGAGAAGTTGGCAAATGATGCTGCTGATTTTCTGCGCTGTAGTTTTAGCAGCGGCAGCGGAGGAAGTGAACAAAGCCGTTCAGTCCGCGTTGGTTGCGCATCCAAATATTGAGTTTACATTAACAGCCGCCTCATTCGGCCCGCCACTTCTTTCTTTGTGGTGGAGGATGGTTGTTTACAGCGTGGGCAATTTCTGGTAAGCTTCAGAAACTGGTGCACAAATGTCACGGTCAAACGTTAGCGATTGGATAAAATCAGATTAAATAAACTTTAAAACATCAACAGAGTCCACGTCTCAAGTTTCTCAATAATAGTGGGTCCAGAAACCTCTCTACCAAGCAAAGCGTAGAACAAGCAGCTGTTTTTTATCAGACAAAGTTGATGGGCCAACTTAATTTCTTCTGGGTTGCTGGTTTGTTAGGGCCGACACACCTTTTGAAAAGGAAAGGTGTGGCTGGATTTTTCTTAAAAAGCTTCAAAATAAATACAAGAATTATATAGAAAATCTGACACAAAGCTCAAACTTAACAGAGTTGCACAATCAGCTGCCAGGGTTGATTCAAGCATCTGCAGAGAGCCTGGCCATGCAGAGGAGAATATAGGAGGATGCATATATGTGAGGATGAATATCAGCTCTCGATTTGTTCTGTGGCGCAGACACAAGGACGCTTCCTCCTCCTGAACTCTACGTAATCAGAAACAAACCCAGTTCAACTCAGTTCAGGCCTGCAGTAAGCTGCTAAGCTTCAAAAAGTCCAGTCTCCCATCTGAAAGTGGTCATGCCTCTTGGACTGTGTAAGAGAACTGTTCTCATCTGGACCTGATGATCCATTCACTTTGGCATTTCTCTCTGCCTAACACTAACACACTTAGATCCAATCTGTTTTATTTATCTCAACAACAAGGGAAGCATCTCTTAGATGTCTTCGGTAGGATGGAGAACGCATGAAAGGACAGAAACTTCCTAGAAATTCTTGCTTTCTGTGGCTCCTCATGATAAGGTATAATTTGGAGCCTGCTTTGAAGGTTTTAGCTTTATGTTTGATTTTGTAGCGCTGCCCACTTCAGGCTCAAAGGATATGAAACAGAAACAAAAAAAAAAAAAAAAAACCTGCTAAACCTTTCCAAAAACCCCTTGGAGTGACTCATCCATGCTTTCCCCTTCCCTGTCACCATTACCTTTCCATTTGTTTTAATCTTTACGACACTTCTTTTCCTTCTTAATAGCAGCTGTTCCTCCGTTAGCCAAGTGGCAGAAGTGGACTGAGGACATTCAGGGAAATGGTAAAAGTTGCTTTGTACCACCTGTTACACCTGCAAGGCATCTGGAGTGCTACAGTGTGTTATAATAAACTCCAGAGACCAGTTTGGAGCAGGAAGGGGGAGACATGACAGCTCGGTCATGGTATGGTTCGAGTTAAAGACATGCAGGATTGCTTAAAGAGAGCTAGCATCATTCACAAAGCAGTGAGAAATGCAGAAAACTAGAATGGAAAGTGGGAACGCTCTCCAAGTCCCCTGTTGTTCCCGTTTTACAGCTTCTACTTTGTCAGCCTATTCTCTTTATTTCTCTCTCAAAAGTTCTCATTAACTGTTTTGGATAGCAATAGGAAGGAGGTTTATTTTCCCCTTTAGGCTTTTACGCAGAGGTAATAACCTTCTCCTCTGCCTTCATAATCAGAGATTTCCTCAGTTGTTAAGTCTTGTTTTTCCCCAGATGAGACTCGGGTCCAGATTTACAGAAGGTGAGCACAGTCTGTTAACTTGATTACTATACATCCAGTGAAAGCCCTGCAGCTAGTCCTGAATGCAACAGCTCCACTCATGCGATGAAAAACATCCAGGGCTTTTTCCTTACACTTCCTCTGCTGGAGTCTTATTAAAGAGAGGATTGATTTCAGAGTTTTACTGTCGACTATTAAATCTATGAATACACCGAAACCACCTCACCAAGACAAACTCAAAGCTGCAGTCATCCAGTCATATTTCCCTGGATGTGCCTAAAACTAAGCCCTAAAACAAGACACGGCGATTCTCTGGATGAACTGCCTCTACCGCTCGACTCAGACGTCCTAAAACTCCTGGAACATTTTGTCAATTATTTTTGGCCCTCGCTTTTTTGCTGAGCGTATCAGTGGTTTAATGGGTTTTACCGTTTCCTTTATTGCTTTGTAATATTAAAGATGTTGATTTATTTGTATTTCTACGGCACTTTGCTATGCTGGCTGGATAAATGAGGATAAAAACCACATTGATGTGAATGAGCTTAAATATAGTGTATCAATATGTTTGAAAAGAAAATGATTACATCTCAATAAATTAGATGATTTTCAAAAAGTTAATTTCAGTAATTTATTCCACAATGTGAAACTCGTGTAGCTTAATTACACACAAGCTGATGTTTTTAGAGACTTTAAATTGTGATGATTTTCTGCTTAGATTAGATTTTTACATCAGCTAGGAGAAATTTAGAAAGCAATATTTAATAGAAATATGGGTTAATAATAAGTATGTTTAATGCTTGAAGGTTGTTACTTTCAAACGGTTGTTTTAATCTGACAGATTAGCCTCATCTGAACGCATATTATCATTTACTGAGAGGTACCTGTAGATAAATAAATAACTAAATAATAAGTAAAACACAAACTTAAACTCCAACAACATCACCATTAATATTACTGTTGTCTAGGGTCTGTTTAGAGCTTGACCTGCCATGACCTTTAACCTTCAGAGGCTTCAGAGAAAAGGCCAGTTTCCTCACCTTTACAGGTAGCTTTATGGACATTAGCAGTCCAGTTCCCAGATCCCAGGCACGCCGCCCTGCGGTTTCCCTGGAGACTGTAACCTTGGCGACAGGTGAGGTGACAGATGAAGCCTGGAGCCACAGCTCTTTTCCCGCAGGGAGGAGGAGACAACACGATGTGATTCTTTGGATTCACGATGGGGTGACAACGAACCTCTGGGGAGGCAAAATAAGAAAAGCTGAATTTACTTTAATGTACGACGTAGCTTATAATTTTGCTTGTACATTTTTGCACATAAAAGATGTTCAAGATCTTGTACGTTTCTCTTTGTTTGGTACCAGGGCTACTACAATAAGGTATAACAGTAAGAAAAAACACATGACGGCAAAAAGGATCAGAGAATCTATTCAGCCTTTCTGGGAAAACGTACTCCATGGCGTTAGAAAGAGGCCATAACCCACTGAGAGCTTTCAGATTTGGGACGAGACATGTGGCTTTTGTCCTGGCCGTAAAACGGTGACCCAGTGGAATCGTCTGCGAGGATCACCAGAGTCAGGATGTCCGGCTGAAACGTGTTTTGCTGATTCCCACAAGGCTTTTATTGTGTGGGCTGCGAGATCTGGGAAATTGAAGGTCAAGGCAAGGCCTAACCACAACATTGTCTGAGAAATCACACACTGGCTCCACTGGCTTGCTTTCTTCCGATATAGTTAGTGCCAGTTGTTTCCAATGTAGGCCAGCCATGTACACGATTCATCCAGTTCTGATCCCAACATGTCCATTCGCAGTTCAGCGGACAAACCTTTCCCGTCCCAAATCCCTTGGACAACTCTTGATAGATCCTCATCATCCAGCAAGAGTTACAGATTGAGATTATCTGACCCTGTTATTTAGGTATCTCAGTTTAACCTTTGTTAAACTCTCTGATCCTCATGCCGATCCATTCTTTTTTTATTCTAACACACTGACTTTGAGTACAAAACTGGTAAATATATCCCATCCACTACCAGGTACGGTCAGCGGTCATAATGGTATGCCTAACCAGCGTGTGTCCCTTTTGCATTGGGAACCTTCAAGAACGAGCTGCAGAGTCATTTGGGGAGAGGGATTTCTGGGTTTTGCTTCTGGACAAGAGACTCCATCAGGCCTAAAAAAAAAAAAAAAAAAAAAACCAGCCCGCGGGCCTTGTCCAACCCGACTATTTAACTTTAATTAGAGGCCCGAGCCCGGAGCAAACCCAACATATTGTTTTAATTAAGATTTTGCTGCTTTTGTTTTCAGACCACCGTTAAGAGTAAGCAGTGTAAGTTCTCCCAATTTTAGTTTTAACGTCTTCCAGCTCCGTTTTGTTGCTTGTTGTGGCCATGGGGGTGAGTCAAGGTCAAGTCATCTGGGATGTGTGATTGATAGGATCCTATCTGCACAACTGCTGGAGAGGAGCAGGGCGTAGTACGCTGCGCTCGCTACAGTCTGATTAACTTCTGCTCTGTTTTTACTATATTTCCTCAGCAGGTTAAACTACCTCTGTTTAGACTATAATACGTAGATTGACATGACTTTATGTCGTGCGTTCTTGTTTGCCGTTCTCGGTGCTGGATGTATTGCTTATTAAATGGCACCACAGAAGCCTGAACCCAAGTCGACAATCAAGGAAATAAGTTCGGGTCTTTTCTCGACCTGATTCTCTTCGTGAACCAGTTTCGGATCTCGGTGGCTTTCCGATGATAACAGGTTGCTCTTCCGATCTGGACTTGCATTTCCTTCGCTGTAGCCTTAAAAGAGAAAACTCTCCTAGGGTTATTCATAAAGTCAGATTTTAAACAGACTAAAATATCTCCGTTTCCTCCACTGCCAGATGAGTAGTCTCTCCTTCACCACAGGACAAACAAACAGTAAAACAATCCAGCCAGCTGCATCGAGAGCCCACAGAGGCTTCTCGTCTGTGTTAAAAAAGTGTTGACAGTTTGTTGGGCCAGATGATCAAATAAACAAGCTCCATACACAGCAGCAAAGATGGGATATATTGATAAGCGGATGCAGTTGGCTTGGTTTTTTTTTTAAATAGCTCACCAAGCTGGCAGGCTGGTTGGCAGTGCGTCAGCGCGAGCCGGAGCAGTGAGGCTGGAGGTTTGCGGCTAAACACTCTCACACTGTCCCTTTTTTGTGTGCTTGTGTGCCTGACCTGAGAGCTCTTTGTGGTGGGCACGAGTGTGTGCAACTATTTTAACATAACTATCAGTTTCAAAGTGTGCGAGCAATTTTAAATGCACACGATTTTGCTGGGAGAAAGAAGATATATCTTTCACCGACTATAGGTCCAAATATACACCGTGTGTTTAGCCGCGCCGTGCACGTGTGTTTACATACGTGTGTAAAACCACATGATTGCGGCAGAAACATACAGATCATGTGTTATTTCAGGCTCCTTCATTTGATAAATTCTCTCTGGGCTTAGTGAGGGCAGACAAGTTTCAATGAGCTGAAGCAAAACAAATCTCTTGAGCTTATAGTTACATGTCAGGTTACAAGAACGATGTGCTGCTACAAGTCTGTTATGGGTCTTAAAGAGCTCAGCGCTGCAAATATTCAACAAAGGGACCTAATCTGATTAAACTCGAGAGGCAGAAAGAAAATTATTATTGAAAATTTTCCTTCTAGCTCAGCAAACCTGGTATTGACATTCCTTCCTTCAATTCAGATACAAGTTGACAGCCTCAAATAAGAGCCTTTACAGCTGGTTTTTAACTTCATCTTAAAGTCAACAGTAAGATATTATTAGTCAGATATTAATCATTGAACTTTTTTTGTTGAGTTGTGTAGGACTTACGAGATGCAACAAATAGAGGACAATAAATGAAGTGGGCCTCGTCAGAGGTCAATGTCGGCGCACAGACACTGACGATACTGACCAGCAGCAGTGAAGCCTAAACGCCTGCTGGCAGCAGCTCTGCACACCTTCAGAGTGCGACCAGTCCAGGATATGGAGATATACATTACCTGAAAATACAACCGGCCTCCACAGAGTGTAAAATGGTCTCCAAAAAAAAAAAAAAAAGCTAAATACACATCAAGCATCACAGAAAACTCCTGATATCTACTGATCCATCTAATCCTGCTTTCTTGAAAAAGCTTCAGTTTTGGAGGACAGTTCTAGCATTGAATTCATTAACCATTTAAATGTTAGGTGGGTATTTTAACATTGTAAACGACCAAGAATATGTCTAATTTAACAAAGCTTTTTTTATAAGAACTTTTCTTCTGGTAGCCATCCAGGTAATAATCTTTCTGCTTGAAGCGGTTGACGTCACGCCAGTGGGTGGTCCTTCAGTGCGTCTCTGCTCAGGTTGTTTCTAAACTTTGCTAATTTGATCAAAAGCGTCCAAGACCACCTTCACAGGTTTCCCTTAGTTGGCAGTTTTGAGTTCATTCAGACCTGCACTTGGATTTTACGGTGAGGTTTTTAAATGGGACCTTTAAGAGGTTAGATCTTCAACAATGCTAACAAAGCTGTTCATGTTTTCTATTCTGATACATGACAAACTGTGAAACAACGCATGTTCTACGCTTAAAAACATCGAAGTTTCTCTCAGGTTTCACATTTTGCCTCCGTTAGTCTACAAATTCAGATTTTGCTTTTTAGATGAAGGTAACAAAACAAATCTATATGATGTAATTTTTATAAAAAATTGTTTTTTTCAAAAACATTTGTTAAAACTGTCACCATATTGTGACAGTATGAGACAAATAATCTACAAAAAATTATCTTCTCCCTGAATTAATATCGCCATCTGAGAAATCCACCAATCCCGACTAAAAACAACCAATCAGAGCCAGAATCTTAGCGCTGTCCATCAGCCTTGTGTACTCGCTGGTGCTAATGGAAGACAAACCACTTACCATTACAGGAAAACCATCATTGGTGGTCATGCTAACTAGCTTGAGCGTTCACAAAAGGCTCTTTAAATCAGAGGGGTGATTGACAGCGCTTAGACCCGCCTACTGGCTCTGATTGTTTCCAGGTAGCACTGGGAGCACTGGGAGGAGGCAGAGAAGCTCAAATTTTTCACAGAGTGTCAGTCTCATGCCAAACTGTCACGACACGGAGGCAGTTTCAACAAATATGTGAAAAATTATTTTGAATAAACGTTACATCCTGCAGCTTTCAGAACATTTATTTGAGACGACGGCAAAGAGTAACGTGAAGGCTTACCCACACACCGAGGTAGAGGTCCACTCCACTGGGAGTTAGCCTGACAGGTGAGTGTGGAGTCCCCCTCTAATCTATAGCCTCGCTCACAGCCAACCTGACACTGCGTCCCGTAGGACACCCCGCTGTCGCTGCATCGCAGGAAGCCGTGCTGCGGCCGGGAGAGGACCGGGCAGGAGCGCACTGAAAGAAGAAGACGATGATAAACACCAGGATCCAAACCAGGGAAAGTGAAACAAAAGCTGCTCTGTTTGTTGCTGGATCTATTGTTCCATAATTATTTATTTATCTAAGGTTAGTTTGAAAATGGGAAACCTCTACCCTGTAATCCCATGACAAGCACTGGAAACGTACTGTAATCTTAAACTCCTCAATGAAATCTTATCATGATAAGCCCCACATGTTGGCTTCTCCAAGGCAACTCCAGTTTGTTCTTCAAACAGATCATAATTCGCCAACACTAAATATGAAACGTAACAGATAAACTCGGATGCTGTAACCCATAAATCACAAGAGGAGTGGAATACATGAATGAATCATCTTTGGCTGTAACTTGGGGCCTATCATTTAACCAAAACTGTGAAAGTCCCTATAAAATAAAGGAGGGCGGGAGAAAAAAAAACACTCCCAGTATGTGTGTGTCTGCTCTGAGTTATGCTGAGGTCTGGTAACAGGGTGTGTGGTGTGCTATTTCTCATCGCCACCCATAGACAGACAGGCAGTTCAGATGAGCCCCCTCTCCCTCAGGGTCCAACTAGCAGGGAGGTCCTACAGTACGCGGCAAAGACGAGACGAACACATACAAGCAGACATATGCACACACACTTAGAAAATATATACTCAAAGCCACATACTATAAATCTGTACCACACACCCTTACATATTCAGTGTCTTGGTATTTGTGTGAGTCACTGCGCTGCTGCCTTTCTGCTAAAACGAGCATTTTCCTCATTAATCTCTTGACCTCTGGAGCTCCCCCCTCTTCTGTTCCTTCAGCTTACCGAAACTCCCCCCCAACTCTGCTCCTGCTTGCTTCAACTTTGACTTTTATCTGCTCCTCCTGTTGGTCACTCCGTCTCTGTTCAACTCAATCCTCCCTCTCCTTTTCCTCTTCGTGCCGTCTGACAGGGCAAAACGAGGTGGAATCCCAGGAAATGTTAACTTGTCACCCGCTCTAAAAAGCACATGTAGGGAGCGGAGACTATGCTATTTGAGGATAACTCCCACATGAATCACTGGAGACTCTCAAAAAAAAAAGAAAGAAAAGAAACTCAGCCAACAAATCAGCTTATAGCCTTTATTTTGACAATTTAAGTCAGCATTGCATACATAGGAAAGTGCTGCAATGCTTTAAGGTATCTGGGCTGAGTGAGGAATTATACAGAACGTAATGTAAGGTAATCCCATCTGAGTACTGAGAGAAAGAAAATATTAAGATGGTGAGCATTGTAGGTTTTTCTCATTCATAGACTTTTTACACCCAACAACTTTGCAGAGTTGTTGAATAAAACAGAATAAAAATATCCTTTATCGTCTGACAATGGGACAATTTAAGTGCAACAGCAGCAAAGTGGCAGACAATAGCAGCAACAAGACTCGCAGAATAAAAATATTCTACAAAATGTCAACATAAATACCGTGTAGTTATAAAAAATACTAAAGTTCACAGGAATGTGCAACCGAGTTGGTTAGTTCAAAAATGCTGATGGCTTTTGCACCAAGGTTGCGTTCACACTGCGGTCCGAAGTGACCCAATTCCGATATTTTGTCAAATCAATTTTTTTTTTTTTTTTTTGCCGTGGTCGTTCACTTCCAAATAAAGGCAACATGTATGTGATCTCCAGTGTAAACTGCAAACGATCTGAAAATGTCCCGCATGCGCAGTAGAGGGCGCAATAACGTCACACATAGAGAGTGTTCTCAGTGTTCTGCCAATCACCACAAAGAAGAAGAACAAGTGCTCAGTGTTTGCGGAAGTAAACATGGATGCTAACGATAGAGCGCAGTTTACGATTTTAAAGTTGTTGTCCACCCGGAACCAGAATATTAACAACTTAATCCTCGTCATAGTCCGCCATGGTTGTTGCTTTTCTTCCCGCTTGCGCTTATCAGGATGCAGAATAGTGACATGTGTCGAGTATTTGGATGAAGGCGACCCGGACGTTCAGGACACATTTGAATCGGAAACGTATCGGATACCCGAAAAAAGTCTGACCTGTGTTGTTCAGACTGTCATGAAAAGATCAGATAAAGATCGCATTACGGCAAAAAGAATTGGATTTGGGTCCCTTCAGGCTGTGAACGCAGCCTAAGAGTTATTCAGGGTTGACTGTCAGTCTAATATGGATTTTTTGGGACAGTAAAGTCAGAGTACTTGTTGAAAAGCAAAGGATGGATTTGTACACACTATACCGAAAACCACGGCGGGGATTCAAGCCTACAACCTTTTTGTGATAAGACAACAGTGCTAACATGGCCCAATGCACAGCCCTAATGCATGTTTCTCATTATAGTTTAGGAAAGATACAAACTTTACATTTAATTTAGATTTACTTAGAGTTTAAGAAAATCTTACAGTGACTGAAGCCACCGACTAAGAAGTCTAACTAACCTGGGGGGACTTGATATTTACCGACTGCTTCAAACAACTTGCAAAGTGACTGACTGGTGCAAAGTAGTGGCTCTAAAAGTACATACAATGGAGCAGCAACCTTTACAAATCAAAGAGCTACTTTTGTCCATAAACCTACAAAGAAAGAAAGAATTGTGTAGCGCTTTTCAGTTCCGGTCCTTAGGGAACACTTCTGCCACACATCTGACCTGAATAAATGGCTGATTAAGAGGCTTCTGCAGCACTTGATGGCTTGCAGAGGAGGCCATGCAATCATTTCAATCAGGTGCTCCTGAACACAGACATCTAAAGTTTGCAGGGCAGTCGTCCCTGACGACAGGAAATGAGAAACAGTAGAGAATGAGAAAACATACATATAAACATTATTTTGTTATTTTGTTGGGATCTAAAAGAACAATTCAGAACCAAAAAAACTCATCAAACCTTTACAAGGGAAAGCACAACGCTTTATTGGGTAAAATGGCGCCATTGGAGTTCTTTACATTTTAATAAAGAGGCAACCAACTTTAAAGAACAAGGCAAAGCCTAATGACTAATAAACAGGATAAAAAAGAAAAAAGTACCCTGTGTAAAATCAGGTTACTCAAAGAGTCAGATGGCAGAACTGCCGACACAAGCGTTTTCTTATTGTTCTCTTGCTGCTCCTTAAAACTGTTGTTGGTTATCTGGAAGCCTGTAGACCTGGCAAGTTTAGATACTTTTTGGAAATTATATAAGCACCAGAAAAACGTCTTTGTTTTATATTTGAAAACTATTTATTGGTTTGTAGGCGTGTAAAATGTGACCATTGGCCCGGTTTTCTTTTTCAAAGCTACACCTGCGATGTGTTCCTTACCTGTGCAACTAGCAGGTGTCCCTGACCAGGTGCCGTCAGCCTGACACAGTCTGATGCCGGTTCCATGAAGCTCGAAACCCGGCTGACACCGAACTCCACAGGCAGCCTCAAAGTGGTTGTTGCACACATCCTGGACAAAAAGGCCGTTTTCTGGAGGGGGCAGTGCTGGGCAGTGAATCACTGAACGAGAAGATCGGAGGAGATTTAAAAAGTCAATATAACGGAGACGATCCACTGCACAATGATAAACTATGCACTCAGTAAAACTAAGATAGTCTACACTTCATGGAAAAGGCTATGAATACATAAAATATTACAAGAGAAAAACTAACAGAATATTATATGTCAAGATTCACCGTCTTATCTACGCTGAGGGAGGAAGAGAAACCATACTGTAGTGTCTGAAGCTGGTGATAAATAGACCTTTGCTTTCAGATGAAAAATCAAGTGGAAAGTCTGGCTTGTTCTTCAAACGATAGGGAAGTTCACAGCTGGATGCAAATTCAGAGATATGGCTCGCTCTGATCTTATGCTTCTGTGGAAAAGTGTTAAGTGTTTCTATTGAAGTTACTATCTATCCGCGTTTTTTCCCCGTCAACCCAGGACTGTTGCTTATAATAATTCGTCTGCACTGCTTTATTGCAGGTCCAAATAAGGTAACATAACGACCAACTGAATAGCAGAAGCATTTGTCTGGTTTTACTGAGAATAAAGCAAAATCAAGAGCAAAGGATTCATCTACAAAAGGCCATTTTTATGTTATTCTGTGTTTTCATTCCCCCTGAATATGTACAGTTAGTTTCTGCTCCTTTGCACCAAAAAAAAACCAAAGGATCCTAGCTTAAGTAAATATGCTTCAGTTCTCTTCACACCAGAGGAAAAACACTCTACAAACTCAAGGAGCTCCAAGAATGTTCAATGATTGCAGATAATTTAGAAAATGTCCTTTAAGCATGAAGGAATGTCTCCAAGCCGTTCCTTGAAGCTTTGTCTGCTGTCCACACAAATATCACATCTGTTTCTGGCCTCTCTTTGGCAGCACTATAAGTAAACTTTGCATTTACATAGCAGCCTAGCAATATTGGAATTTATCTCTGTGTCTCAGCTTCTAGCTTATATGCACAATTTGGAGATGTGTGCACTTCTTCCCAAACAAAACATGCATATTTTTATTTGCAAGTTGCCTGTTTTTTTTCTTCTTCTTTTTGCATGGATTATTCCTCTCAGCTGTGGGAAGAGATTCTTTCCAAGGTAACAGCGTTCTAGTTGAGAAGTCAGAATTTCAACATGGCAACGTCAGACATTTCTGAACAGCTCTTGCCGAACATCAGTTTAAGCTTTAGTTTCCACACCACTTTTAATTTGTTCAGCTTAGAGTTGCAGACGCTACAAGCAACATCGATTTTAGACGCACTTCTAAAATGTTGCTGTTGATGCAAGAAATGGCTGTGTTAAAACTCAAACCTGGCCTTACAAGTCGAAACTGTGGGTAGTCGGAATGGCCCCAAGTTTCCAGTGGGAAGTCTGACTTCGGAGGGCGTACCAGTTGATTTTTCCAACTGGGATGTGGGAATTTCCCAATTCCGAGTTCAACTGGAAAGCTACATCAGATATTTTGCTACCATGATAATGAGCCGCCACATTCTCATCTCAGATATTTGGTGCACATACAAAATAGTCTGGAAACCCGTGACGCACCTGGTTCACAATATGCTTCATCGCTCCAAGCTCTCCAGACATAATTCACTTTCTTGCTCGTCATTTAATGTTGAGGAGTGCTTTCAGGTCAGTGTGAACTTTATTTTTTGTATTTTTACATTTTGTTTGGACTCATGCTGCATTGAGTTTCTCGTAAATGAGCCGTTTACAGAGAAGCTTCTTTTTTTTTTTTGGCAAAGTAAACCTTTGTTACAACACATGCAACTAAGGCACAATGACCAAAAAAAGACAGTATGGTTTTATCGCTGTGTTTACCATTAGTGAAACTTTTAAGATCTACTGAGTTTAAATACTGCTGACTGGAAGCCAGAAAAGAAAAAGAAAAAAAAATAACATTCGCGCTCAGCTTTTTCCTGGAAAAATCATGCCAGAGTCTAAATATTTACAGTAGCCACACATAAAGTGCCGCTGGACAGCGTCGATGTAATTCAGATGGTGCGTATGTCAAAAAAGTTTTGCTCCCAGAGAGCAGCTTTGTCTCACCCTGACAGCTTGTGCCTATTGGCCGATAGCCCAGCTTGCAGACGCAGTCATGGAGGGCGGTGCTGCCAGGCTGGGACGTGTGCTGTGCATCAGGGCACGACAGGCAGGTGGTCAGTCCTCCGGGAGTGCCCTCTGGTTTGTAAGTGCCAGGTGGACAAGCTGTGAAGATGAGAGAACAGGGGAGACACTGCTGTTCAGAAACCGATCCCACAGGGCTTTAATATGAAACATATGAGAGAAGTCACAAAGTGACTAAAGTAAGAATAATGAAGATCTATGACATGAAAATGAAGCTGGAATGAAAAACTGTCTTATTAAAGATAATAAAATACATTTGATGCAAAGTTAACTGTTTTTATAATCAGTGATGTGTTTAAATTGAAGTCACTGGACACACAGAAGTGAAAGAAGCAAATCGAAAAGGAAGTGTATTTTCTATGCATGTTTGAAGTTTATTTTAGATTCGGGAAAATGAAAGAGCACGACTTTCAGCAGGTAGCAAGAAGGGAGAAGTGAAAACAGCAAAGATGCTTTGTCTTATTCTTTTAAGCTTTTAACCTGTCTGTCAAGGAATGTGCAAGACTTGAAAATGTTGGCAAATCTGAAAAAAACCTGCATTAACATTTAAGTTGAAAATATCCATAATCTCTAAAAATACAGGGAGAAACTTGAATTTATGCAATTACTGACATGTTGCACTGTAATCATTTGTCTTTGTGTTAAAACCGTGAAACATTTACACAGCGATTCACACGGCATGTTACTGCCTGTGCTCCTTATGTAAATAATTAATCACCACTCATAAAAGAAGAGCTAGAAAACAGAATTTTAATTTTCTTGAACTATGTTTGTTAAATAGGAGTTGAAATAGGATCAAATCAGTACGTGCAGGTCAAAACTTTACAAACACAATGTTTTTAACTCTGTCTTTGACTGAATTCAGACATAGTTGGGATCAAATGCCGTCGCTCTAACTGAGCCACTAATCCCAAAAAGTTAGTTTGCAAACACGCAGCAGTTTATGTTTCTTCCATAGTTTGTTCAGGCAAATCCAAAAATTGTTTGCAACAATTAATAAAGCCAATCCCCAACGCTGACTACACCCTTGCTCAAATCCAGCTATCCTCAGACGAACGGGCGTTTCGAGCAGCTTTAATATGGCAGCATGTGCTCGAAAACAAGAAAGCCATAAATCTCCACACGAGGCGGGAACAAGTTTAAGAAATTCAAAAACATGGAAAGTCTCGTGGGAATCGAGGCTCTTCGAGTCGAACGGAAAGACCGAAGTAATTCTAACCTTTACGACCGTAGAAGGAATAAAAAAATTACATGACAGCAACTTTCAGACGCGTTCGGCGAGCAGCTTTAATTATGACGGCTGCAACAGAGAATCCACAGTCCCTAACGCTCTTCACAACTCGTTGACTTTTCTTGAAGCCCGAGGCTAGGTGTGAATTTCCACTGCAGAGCTGCTGCCAGGCTGGCCTCTCTCTCCTCCTCCCTTCTCCTCAGCTGCAGCAGGTCAGACAGGAGAAGTTAACCAACTGTAAAGCGCACAGCAGCTGCTGGCAGTGAAATGCACCCAGTAACCCACATCAAATGCAAACGCAGAGAGAAAACCATGAAGGAATACCTCATCTGGTGCAGACAACTTGCGTCTCGGTCTGCCCCTTTTCATTTGATAACAAAAGCATGTGACGGTCCGTCATATTTCTGCGGCTTTCAAACTCAGAGGAGACACCTTACGTAAGACCGAGTGAGAGCAGAAAGTCCATGAGAATCTGTTTTATAGCTTCATTTAAGGTTTACAGGAAGCCTGTTTAATTTGAACCCGAATAATAAGTCACCTCCAGCTCCACAGTGGAAATACTGTACCTGAAAAATATAACATTTCAGTTTTTCTGGCAGGCCGCATGTGTTGACAGGTAGTAAGTACACAGTGGTATGATTGCACATACGCAAACAGACGCACGGGTCTACAGCATAAAAAGACCAGACCTGGCTTCTGGAGAGGGGAACTGGAACGAAAGGAGGAGGGGGGACGGGGGGGGCAGCTACGAGGGACGAAATGATGGTAGGACAAGCAGATGTGGATCTAAAATAAAGGTGGGCATGAAGAAAATTATTGGAACATTCAGGCGCTGAGATGAAGCTGCTTTGAATTATGCAGCAGCCAAACATCTCTGTTTGTTTGGCTAACTTACTGTAACTCTACTGCAATGTAGCAGAGTCACTTCCTGTCTAAATGACAGGAAGTGACCAAAAACCTAAAGATCTGCTCCGTCTGGACTGTGTACAGACACAGAACACCTTTATAATACCATGAAGCAACTATGTGGTAAAACTAAGCTGATAAATGTTACATGTGTTGTGTTAATGCATGTTTTGATGATGAAACTGGAATATGGCAGACAAATATATGGTAATGACTAATTAGTTACAGTGATTACGCTACTATTTGAAGTAACTGTCTCTATTTTTCTACATCATAATTTCACTTCATTTACCAACACTAGGACATCTAAACCTTACCAGGAAGTATTTGTCATATAACAACCAAGAATCAGTGAAGTCACATTTACCAGAAATGAAACAAACACTTTCCAATAAGTTTTTCAACCTGACACTACCAAGTAATTGACTGATAAAACACTTCCAACTGCAGTATGTCACCCTGCTACTTCATTTTTCTTACATCCGTAGTTTCGACGTGGCGTCCCTCAGGGTTCTGCTCAAGGTCCTCTTCTTTTTATGCGCTCTAGCCAAGCTTTCCTTTCTATGATTTTTCTTTTTACTGCTTTGCAGATGACATTTAAATGAAACTTTCTTTGAATTTTCAAAACATTAGGCATCATTACCATGCAGAAGTGCCATAAGGACATTGAATCCATGCAGCAAAAATATTTTAAGCTTCAGTAAAAATAAAAATTAGTTAACTAAAAACAATCTTTTTCCATTTGCTGCTCCTTGTTACTGAATGATCATATCAAACGGACTCAGATCTTGGAAAATATTGAAATTAAATCTCATTTTTGACTCTTTTTAATCAACGCTAGTCTTGTAAAAAAAAAAAAAAAGGAAAGAAATATGTGTTATTCTTGTCGGTCAACTAGACATAAAAAAATATTTTTACTAAAGCTAAATTTAATTAGATTTAAACTTCACCTCTGAAAACAAAGCTAATCTGAGACTCAACTAAACAGTAACAAATTGAACAAAGTGAAGTCTGTTAAGGTTAAAGAAGAAGCTGGAAAAAAAAGTAGGTGGAAAAACACAAGTGCAGGCAAGTTCATCTGTTAAAGTTCTTTGTTGTAACACAAAGTAAGTCAAAGTAAACTGGCAGATACGTCGAGTCCTGGAGCCAAAGTTACTATCACACGAGAATCTCCTGGATCTGCTGGGAGGGGAGAGTGTGTTCGATTAGCCAGACCTAAAAACAGACCCAGACGGAAACTGAGAGGAGGTCCAGAGAGGGGGGGGCAGAACATCTGCCTTCCCAGCCACAATCACAAATAGGGTCCAACTAAATCCACAAACATGTGCTTTAAAACACACACACACACACACACGCACACACACACACACACACACACACACACACACACACACACAGACAGACACTACATTGGAGCGTTTACTACTCCCCACATGTAAATGTGACCATAAATCTGTGATATTTTATAACTAAGAGGATGAGATCGAACAAAGACATGACTATTACAGTCCAGAATGTAAAACCCTGAAGCTCAACTCCTGCATTTTTGAAGTACAAAAAATATGTTGCTGACTGAAATGTACTGGCACGACTGAGGACTTTCAGAAATGATTTACTTGTTTTTATAACCCTACTTAAGGAGCAGCTTTAATAATGGTAGGTTACTGCGTATAAGGTTTTCTTCGAGTCTTCCTATTCCCTCCTGATCTCCAAAGAAATGCATCCTAGGTTGATTGTTTATTCAAACTTTGCAAGTCGGCAAGGCAGAAAAAGTGGCTCATTTCAATGACAAAACACTCAAATATGAGTTGAGTCACTTAAAAACCACAAACTGGATGACTAAAATTACTCTCAGTTGTAAATACTGGCGATTTTAAATCACCCGTCAGTCACATTTAACTGAAACCTGTATTGCGAAGGTTTTGAACAAACAATTTTTTTATTGATTACAGTATTTGAGCACTTGAATACTTTTGGATTTTGTAAAAACAGAGGGTGGCAGAGTCAAGCGACCAGCATTTTAGTTTTTTTGTGAGAAAAACAGGTGGCTAAAATAGCAAAGGTTGCGATCATTTAAAACGTGTGGTCATCCAAATCCGTCCGTCTGTCTTCTTCAAAGCCTGGGCATGAAGGAAACCCTAAAATCCTGCAGAAGGAGGTGATGAAAGTAAGCAGAGGCCTGGTCATTTGCGGTCAAAGGCCTTCTCACACAAGAGACCTTGTTAAGTTGGATCTTAAATTCCAGGGCTTTCCCCTGGACTATAAAAAAAAAAACAATGGTAGCATGCAAAGACAGCTCACACAACTCAAACCGTCACTTTAAGTGCATAAACAGACACATTTGTGAGAAACTGCGAAGTCTATTCCACTAAAACACAGGAATCACCCGACATGCACATCACGAGTTTGGTATTGAGCATCTCTGATTAAGTTCTAAAACGGTGAAGCAAAACTATGAGGCATCAACCAAAATCACCCAATATGTGGAAGAAGGTGCTCTGGTTAGAAGACCATACTTGTTCAACAATATGTTGAGGAAACAAACGCTGGACTTCATCCTGATTTACAAATCATATCTACGGGGAAACGCGGATATTCTTGTATTATTACTATCATATTACTTGAACATGGTCTCAAAACAACAATGTTATTGTTTGTCGCAATACGTTCTGGAATAATTTGTCGTCTGGGAAAATTTGTTATCCTGTTAGAAGTTATCTGATCATAACTTCTATTTTAGAATAAATTTGGTTTAAGCAAAAGTCCCTTTTTAGTGTAATTACTGTGTTACAGCATAACACCTGCTTTAGCACAAATCCTCTTGTAGCATAAGTTATCTTGTTGACCCTTCTGGGCCACCGTACAAGCGCATTTAGTGTTTTTCAAGCCACCAAAGATTCACTTACAGATAAATTATTTGCCTTATGACTTCCTCAGGACCAGAAAACATCAATTATCTACAACGTCACTCTCTTGAACTCTTCACACGTTTCTCAACCTAACCATATCATTAGCGTCACAGTTTAAGCCATCAGTCTGAACCATCGGTGAGTCTTTAAAGGTACAACAATCTGTTATACATGGAAAAACAACCAGTGCATATATGAGCCGAGACACACACATAGATATCCTGTATGTCTACATCCTTACAGCAACACAAACTTTCTCATCTGGAGTTAGAAATATTTTGTAATCTTCCCCTTGTTAGACATCAGGAAGACCTAAATCAAATCACAGGAATCCCAGTGATTCTTTCACTCGAGCTGCAGAGTAAAAATAGAGGTCTGGCTGCTGCACATCTGTTGTCACACAACGCCTGCATCTGGGAGGAACAGGGACCTCCACAAGCCCCCCTGCCCCCCACCCCGCAGAAGACAGCGGGAAAAAAAATAGATGTGTTGAGATTTGATGCAAGCAGCTCTACTGGGAGGAAATGGCAAAAGGTCGAGCGTCTACTGTTGTCCCGCTTGTTATTCAGTTCTCTTCCTGAAAAGATTTCGCCACAATCGCTAGATGCATCCGAGAGCAGCAAAGACGTCCCCGCTCGCTTATTAGAGGCTCCTGGGATGCTGGAAACCCCTGGAAGACGGAGGCAGACCGCTAAACAACTGTACAAACACAGGACGGTCTCCAAGCCGGTGTGCCTGATTACAGATGTCGGTGTGCTGAGAAATGCCGTAATAGAGGGGACGCGGCATGATCTCAATGATTTCAGCGCGCTTGGAACCACGCGACGCAACACTCGAAAGGTTAACACCAACATGTTTAAACAAGACGAGCCGTTTTCATTTCCTTTGGAGTCGACATGTCACCATTTCTCCAAATTCCTCAAACACTTACTGCTCTGACTTAAGTTACTCGGCCTGTTTGTAGACAAACGATATATAGGCGAGAAAAAAAACAACAACTAAACACGCCGTACTTATTGGAGAAGGTGAATCTCAGGAGCTGCATGAGAAAACTGAGTGTTTTATTGCTTCCATAGGAATTACTGACTGCTGTTTATAAAATGTACCCAATTAACTAACCATGAGCAAGTCTGACATTTCATTATGTGATGACTAACACTTTGATCCTTGTTTTCTCTGGTTTCCCTTTTCCACCCTCTCTGACTTTGTTTTCTGATCGTTTTCTTGAGATCTGGAAGCTCCAGAGTTCAGTTTCATCTCCTCAGCAAAGCAGTCTATGAAGCTGGCATTTAATTCATCCACTTCCAGATCCTCCCGTCTACTTTAGTGGCGTTTTGTCATTTGAAGCAGTTAGTTTGGAGTTTCACTCAAATTTTCAAAGTATGCCTGGATTTTTCTCACCATTGGTGACAACAGCAGTTATTAGAGGGTAGGAAAATCGTTTTGTGTGGTTGGTCATTTAACTGCAACTAAACAAATTACTTTTCTACAGGTCATGTGTGAATATTTCTGACTAAACAAGGTGCCTAAAGATGTGATCTGAACAAAAAGCTGTTCTGTGGATCTAAATTTGAAGGCAGTAGAAACAAAACAAATGTTTCTCTTCCAATAAAAAAAAAAGACAGCTGCTGACTTTCTGACTCTTAACATGATTTTGTGTCCCTCTTCATTACCTCCTGTTAATAAATACACTTCAGCCAAAAGACCACACAAAAATATCCAAACACGAACTGAAAAATTGAAAAAATAAATAAATAAATAAATCCGGACAGATGAGAGTCAATTAGAAAGGCAAACAAGCTGAATTTAAGGAGGTATTATGCAAACAAAACATTATTTCTCTAAATGTGCAAAGCTGGTACAGATAAGCTACAAAAGACCTGAAACTTTAACGGCAGTCAAAACAGGTTCTGAAATGTTTTGACTCAAATGTGTGTGCACACCAAGCTGCTCACATTTGTAATAAATCATAAAAACAATGTCTCCTTTTCCTTCTTTGCTACTTTTTTTGGTCTTTAATCCTTTTATACCTAAATTTCAAATCTCTGCCCGAATATATATATTTTTTCCAATAATTATTTTAATTGTACACAGTTCTTTAAATGTCCTGTGTGTGAATATATTTGTCCATTTATCCACAACTACTGGAACTTTCAGTATCTAGGAAGTTATTTTTGCAATTTATTGTCGATTAAAAGAGCGGCCCTAGATTAATTTCACTTCCTGCTACGGTGGGAGTGAAGTTACAGTAATAACCCGATATTGGCTGTAAAGCGCAACATCACCCCCTTTCAGAAACCGCTGGATTTTTTCAGATGGCGCCAACGTGTGGCGGAATTACGGTACTGCACATTTGGCTGGATCGTCGTCGATGTGTTCGTTCTGGAAGAGCCGACATAAAATATCCCCAAAATAGACCTTTCTATTTGAATTATGACAAATGTGGAAATTAAAATGATACGAATTGATGGAGAAGAAGCATTCAGCTTCTATGCAACACAAATCTAGAACACACTTCCAGAAAACTGCAAAAACAACCAAAACACTGATTTCCTTCAAATCAGTGTTTCACGTATTTAGAGTTGCCTTTGATTCATAAAAACTGAAACATTGATCAACATATTTGATGTGATTTTGATGATGAAATTTGAAAAATGTATTATTTATTGCTTATTTCATAATTGTGACTGTATGATGTTTTTTTTTACAGTGTAAACCCTTTGAACTGCCTTGCTGCTGAAATGTGCTACACAAATAAACTTGACTACTTTCTTAGTGCACTCCTGTCACAGAAACAAAACAAAGAGCAGCAGCGACAGGTTCATCCAAAGAACAACTAATTCACCAACAAATTCTCTGATTTTACAAACCCTACAAGCTCAATTATTTACCATAAAACTTCCCCCCGTCTTGAAAGACTTCTAGGAGGAAGACATTTTTCTTCCTGCTTGTCCCAACAAAGAGCTACAGTCACAACATTCAGCTACCAAACGCTTTCCATCCATAGATGTGTGTCTCCATTTGAAAGACCTGCCCTCCCTCTCTCTCTCTTTTTTTCCACTTGGTTTGCACTAAAGAAAAACACCAACCTAAACCTGCCTCCGGTCAGTTATAGCAATTAATGGGGAGTGTAAGCATAGAAACCCTCCTCGGCTTGTTGTCAGGAAATCCCAGGCGTTTGACCCCGAGACCAAAATGAGCAGGAATTCATGTTGAGCAACTTGGGCTTTAAATTCCCACCACAAAAACATAGAGGAGTAAGAAACTGGACAGGAGCAGACAGACTGCCGTGGCTATTGACGCTGGAAGGAATAACTTTTTTTTTTTGCTTGAAAAGTAAATACAGACTTTACAAGAGAGTTTATATAACATTTTTTAAACCAAACTTACTTTTTCTGGTATAAATTTAGTTTGAAAAATACTCAAGAACAAGCAACTGAGCAAAGAAAAGTCTAGTTTAAATCTTCGGGGAGACTGCGAAGCCAACAACAATCAGACATGCCAAACTTTGGTTAACAGTCTTTTTATTTGACATTTATGATTCATCTGGCTGACCTTCAGCTTCCAAATGTTTCAAAAATAGGGATTAGATCTGTATTTAAAACAATGTCTAACGTATTAGGAGTAGCACCCACGGAAAAACAGTTTGGAGAGAGAGGAAACGGGCCGACTCCACGCAGACCGATCCCGGCCAACAGTCCTGCTTCGCCAGTGGACCAGAGGCCTCCAAAACCAGAGGACGCTCCTGGATGCAACAGGCTGGAATCAGCGACCTCTATGCAGCGGCGGGTCTCTACCTGACTGAGGGAGGAATAGTGGGAAGAGTAGCTGTCTTGCAAAAGGAAAGTTGTGGGTTAAATTCCAGGTTCTTCCTGCCACATGTTGGCGCTTAACCGAGTGTAAAGCACTTTGAGCGGTCAAAATGACTGCTATCAATCCATTTACCATTTATTACCGTATATATGTGGTGCACATACCTGTCAAGTGTCCTGTTTTGGCTGGGACACCCCATATTAGTGTTTTCCAGTAAATTTCCTGTATTAGAGTAAATAAGTTGTAGTCCAAACCCCCTCCGCCCAGCGGCACTTTTTCTAACAACTGTTTAATCCATTGTTAAAATGTCGTAACATGTTTTTCTGAGCTGCCTTTAAACGCAACATGAGCGTCGGCTTTACACCTGAATGGCAGCAACGGAGAACTGCTGCTGCTGCTGCAGGTGTGTGATAGAATCATGAACAGGCAAAAACTTTGCAGTTCCCCCCCCCCAAGATAACAGAGTGAGTTGATTAATGCTGTTGGATGCAGATAGTGATAGCTAAATGATAACTAGCCAACGCCAATAAGCTTGTTAACAAGAATAGGTTACTAATTTTGTTATCTTTGATGTACCAGCTACATTTACTGGAGTAACATTTGGGGAAAAATGCACTTAGTTTTACTGCATTGTACTTTTTTCTTTTGCTTGAGTAATATTATTATTGTTACTCTTACTTGCGTAGATTGATTTTGCATTGAAAGTAATAGGTTCTTATATTTCTGCAATGTACGAGTTGATACTAATGCGAAATTGAGCACAAATACTCATTCCCACAAAATGACCTCAGATAAGTGCAATTCATTGGACGGACGGTGAAAAACGTTGCCTTTTGCTTGCACAGGCAGTTTAATCAGAAACTCGTCTCAACTCTCTCAGAAGAACATAAAACAAATAGGACTCAGGTTTGTGTCATCTTACTTCATGAGCAGTTTATACAGGATTGCAGCCCGGAAAATTAAACACTGTCAAGCAGCCGAGACGCGGAGGAATTCAACGAGTTTCAACGCCAGCTGTCAGAAGGTTCCCTCAGTCCAGCAATGTAGGAATATTACCAATAAAATTTGATTTTATTGTCTCCAAATGTTTTCAGTGATGCATTTGGAGATATATTATATCTTTTAGCTTCATTTATTACTAATTTAGTATTTTTTTTCCCAACTTGATACTGGGTTTTCTCTTATGTTAGTTAATTTTGAGTTAGCCATTATTTTCAAAACGCTCTCTGAAAAATTAAATCGGGTTTCAGAGGATCACCGGTGTGGTGTTTTCTGTACGTTTAGGGTGATCTATTCCGACTCGGTGCTTTTATCTGGTACCCATCAGAACCTTTAAAGTGGCATATTAAAATATGAGTAAGCTCATTAGAAATCTGAGGCGGCACTTATCAGCAAAGGCTGCATCTGCGTAGCATACAACCATGTAAGCAAGCTTCAGTGTGACAGTACAAAGCGACTTGAGCTGCAAAGCGTCCAGAGCTGTGATAACTTGTGACATGTGGAGATTGGCCACATTCCTTTACAAAAACAACCTCTCTGCTTTGTGGCTTTCTGTGCTTTTGTTTCGACTATGCACCGAATCTTACAGCCAAGCATCAGGAAAAGAAGACTGGAAGCAGATATGCGATGATTACATTCACTAATTTTTCATCGCTTTTATAGCTTTCTGTTCTAGAAATCTGCTAATTCACGTCACAAATCTCCACAGAGCCGATTAGTGGAGCGCGTCCCGTCCTTGACGACAGACGGTCGGATGTTGTTCTGAGCAGGGTCGAGTCAAAGCTCAATGCCGCCACGCGTCTCCGCAAGGGATGAAGACGGGTTTCATTCACTGGATAATTGTGTTTGCCGTTTAGCATCACTGCAAAGATTAGCTTGGCTGCAACAACAACATTCCAGTCAGAAGTCAATATCCTGAAAAAGGGATAAATAATCTAAGGATCTGTCTTCATTTCCAGGTCACACACACACTCGTCCAGCAGCGGTTCAGGGAAACGCAATCTGCCCAGAGGAAAACACCAGTGAACTCAAACCTTCAAAAATGTTTGTAAACGCAACTGTTTATTCAGTAACGATTTCAGCTAAACGTATGCCAAATCACATTTTATTATTAGTTTTTTTTTTATGTCTAAAGTAATAAAATTCAACGCTGATGGCATTTCACACATTCCCCTTTGACCATACTTCAAAACTGTCTTCTAAAATATACTGTGCAAATATTTTAAATCTCTTTTTTACTTTTTACATCAGTTGAGGGAGACTTTTTATTACTTTTAAAGTGGTCTAGATAAATATTCTCTCAGGTCTTTTAGAGTTTCGTGGTTTTTGGCTGCTTCTCATTTGCTTCAGGGCCAAGGCCTGGACCTGTACAAGAAAAACAGACAAGTGGAGGACAAAAGAAGACGTGCACATCAAAAACCTTTTGGTCTTAAAGTCAGGGCTTTAAAAAAAAAAAAAAAAAGAACTCCAGTGAAAACTTGACACAGACCCATGAGATACTATGTTCTTAAAATGATGTGTATACCTATTTTCCAGCTAATAGATCTTTGTTGAAGCTAAAATAGTATTTTATCTTTTTGTTCCCCTCAGAGATTAAACCAAAGGAATGAGATGAAATCACACCAATGTGCTTGAAACAAAGTGCATAATGATCCACTCTGCACGGTCCAAAGCACCAAAAGAAAGACTCGAGACTTTTGCACAGTTCTACGAGTTTCCAAAAGCCTAAAAGAACGGTTTTCTCATAAGATGTTGTTTTCTGACCCCAATCCTCTGGGCATACCGACCCGCGTGATTTAAACGTTTTCTGCCTCAACACACCTGGTTTAATTTCATGAATCTTTATCAGCTTGTGTGCGCAACATGATGAAACGCTCTAAAGATAATTCACGCTTTTCAATTAGTTGTGAAGCAGCACGAATGCGACTAAATCATAAAAGACAGCACAATCCAAGGACCTGGATTAGGAAAACATTCATATACGGACCAGTAACTTGACTTTATTAAAGGTCAGGAGGTTAACATGACCTAAGAAAGCAGTAAAAATTTGCTTATGTTTCATCGTGTTCTGCTAAATAAAGGCAAGCCAATTTAAAAGCCAGCCAAATAGAAAGGTGAGGTGTGTAACATCAGGGTAAAATAGAGCTGACATTTTCATGCCAATGGAAAAAAAAAACCCACATCGTGAGCAGACGAGTCAGCCGGGGTCAGCCTCGACATACGAATGTATTTCTTCCATTCCTTCCCTTTCATTCTCCACTCATCTGGAGGAGAGCAAGCCTTTGCTGAGCCACGCTAACACAGTCCAGAGCTGCTGTCATGCTCTACAGCTACAGAAGAGGCTGATAAGTCAGAAAGTGTGACAGGAGGAAAACATGTTGCCCTTCCGCAGCCCTCTTGCTCCGCTTTACCCACTTCCCCATTCCTCCGCTGATCCCGAGCGACGCAGATATCCAGGGCTCGCGTTCGGCATTCAAAGGGAAACGACGGCGGCGTCCGATCCGGCCCATTAGTGCCAAACTATGCAGGAACTGGGGTCATCGCTCGTTTCTATCTGCCGGGATTCCAGTCGTGTTTTGTGGAAGAGGCTGTTTCCCTTGGCTGACGACAGATTCATAAACAGCACGGCTGCGCGGCGCAGAGATTTAGATAGTGTTTCCAACCGAGCCCTCCTGCCAGCGATAATAACGACCCACTGACGGCCTCATAGTTTGGACCAATTATTTTCAGATGTGTCAGGGACTGAAGTACGTTAAATCAAAGTGCAAAGACTCTTAAACTCAAACGACCACTTAAAAAAACAACAACTGTAAAACCTGATGATGCCACAGTGACCGTCCAGAGTAGATTAAACATTTTATTGCAACATTTACGCTTTTGTCTAATTTTGTAACTATTGGGGCTAAACTGTGGGAATGGCGTTAATTAGTTCGACGATTATTGCTTCGACAATCATATAAACAACATCAGAAAAAGATGCAGGAGTCGGCTGAGAGATTTTACATCTTTCTTAATTATGTCCTCTAAATCTAATTGGTTTTGGAGCCACTTTTATTTCCAAGACAGCCTTATAACTCGAGTGAGAGTTCATAAAGTCTGTCTTTAGCACATATACGAGGGAGATTCAGATGAGTTAATGAAAACAAAGCTTGCAGTTTGAAGTGTTTTGGGCTTGCCAATGTTTCCAAGCAGTTTCTATAGAGACACATACATCAACACTGGCTGAGGTTAAGGGTGTATTTCACTTCTGTAACATGAAAAGAGCCTCAGACAATCAAGCAACAAGATCACCCCCTGCCCCTCCCACGAGATCCGCTATATGTCTGATTGTGGAGGAGCCAGAGGAAGTTTCCCTGAGTTGTGGTTGAAGTGCAGCGCTGCATCCTTCCTCTCTCCATCTGCTCCAACGCCTGACATTAATTAAACCATAAAAACAGATTAATGCGCGGCGGACGCTCCAGATGAGACGAGAATCGTGGAAATGTGCGTTTTGCCTTCAGATGCCCTTTCGTTTGCATTTCATCTTCTTGTGAAGCTCTTACTTTTTATGTTGTTTTTTTATGAAATGTTTTGCATCTAACTTTAAGGTTGAAAGCAACTAAGTGTGAATGTGTGAAAGTGGGAATATTTTAGATCACACTTCTGCGTCGGAGTCGTCTCAGGAGGGGAGACGGGAGAGGATAATTGCAAGTCGTTAACCCCTCCACATGTCTAAGACGGAGTAGCTGTCTAAATGACTGAGGCCTAATGCGTCAATTAGCTTCTATAAACACAGACACCGAGGGCAGCCAGTGCATCTGCTGGCTCTTCTGCTTCCCAACACTCACAGACGACTATAATCCTTGGTGAATTCGCTGATTGCACATTCAGTAAAAATAACACGTTAACCCCTCACCTTAAAATCACAAGACAGAGTCAGATTGCAGCATTACACCAGGAAAGGTGGAGATTATCAAACCAAAAGTGAACAGAATGTAAATTGTGTGTAAACTTCACAAAGTAAAAAAAGAAAAGTTCAACTTTTATTTTCCCTGCAGCAATTTAAAATTGCTTTTAGCGAAAACATCTTTCTAGTTTGAGGCAGTCGTCCTAATAACTTAAAGTATTTGACTTGTTCTTTGATTTTCACTGAAACCTCTGAAATGCTAATTAAATTGGATGATTATTAAAATGTTCTGGACAGAAACAACTATGGGATAAATGAATTATAGAAGAGATTCAAACAAGATGGTGGATTTAGACTTAATTATTAAGACATTTCTTCTTCTGTATTAATTGAACTTGTACTTTAATCTGTAAAAAAAATGTAGTTCATGCTTTCTGCATCATTAATCTAAAAAAAATCTGTTGATTTCTTTTATAGCGCAAATTAACAACAAACGTCGTCTCAAGGCACTTCAGAAAAAATACAAGATAAAAAAATTGCTCAACTGGTGTTGCTAACTTTGCAACAGTCCCTCATACCAAACATGCATGAAGCCAAATTAATCCAACATCTTATTTACACTTCATTAAAATCTACTGCAGCAGGCAAACGATTTTTAGTTTTTGAACATCTTAAGTTCAAAAACCAAAGACGTTCAGACGTACAGGCAGTCACGATCTCACGCATGCAGATAGACGCTGGTCTCTACTGCAGCCATGACAGCCTTTCATCTAAAATAAAGTCACTGAGCACGATGCCCCTGAACATTACTGGCAGCATAAATAAGCAGCAGGAGGGAGCGCTGCCCTAAAAGCCGGGGCTCTTTGGCAACACATGAAACAGATACTTTGGTTCACAAATGGGTCTGTATGACAGCGAAGCAATAAGAAGTTTTAAAATGACAGCCGCCATTTGTTTTTTTTTTTTTGGTGCCTTTATAAACCAAAGACATTATTGTCTAAGCTGTGATTTAAAGGAGGAAGCTGAGAGCAGGAGAGCAGATTGTGACGAGTTCTGCTGGGAATCGGAGTCGAAGGTGAGCAAACACTGCCTAAAGCATCAAAAAACCCAAAACATCAGAACATTGTTTCTCCAGCCCTCTCAGCATTTCACTGGATTCGTTAAACACAATTTGTCCTCTGAACACCCAAGCAGACGGGATGAACATTTAAGGTCCAACTCTCAAAAATATTTAGCAGCCTTTTTGCCTGGCTCAATACACTCGTTTGGTCTTGCTGTGATTCCAGCAAAACCTTCTTTTTTGCAACCAAAGGAAGAATTTTAAGCCTTGTGAGGCGGTTTGAGAACGATAAGGTTTGTTGGTATGAATGACTGACAGACTGGTTAGGATTACCCACCTGTACATTCGTGCTTCAGACCCTTGCCATAGTATCCCTTCTCGCAGATGCAGTCGTACTGTCCGGTGTGCATACCGCACTTGCAGCTGGCCATCACGTCGCAGCAGTCCTTGCCCTCATCGCACAGGGAGGAGCAGCGGGAAAGATCCTCCTGGATGTAGCTCCCTGTCGGGAGGTCTGGAGGTGAAAACAAGTGCAAGTTCATAGCAAAAAGTTCTTGAGTTTCATGATAATAAGAGTTTATCATAACATCCGTCCAGGAGAAAGACAAAACTAAACAACAACCAATTGTCAATAAGGGGAAATTTGCCTGCAAAAATAAAGAGAAATGGGCAATAATTACAATGTTTCCATCACACTACTTTCTGAGGGGAAATAATCCGCCTCTTAAGTCTCGGCACATAAAAAATGTGGCCATTTAACGGGAGTTGACTGTCACGATAAAGAAAAAAAAGAAATAAACATACTGATACAAATAGGTCCAGAAACTGCTGAAATGATAAGGCAGCGACAGCTTCTCTAATAATCTATTGATAACGTGGCTGTCTGCTTTGAATGATGGAGCATATTAAACTTTAATTTCTCCCCGATCTTCGCTCATGCTTTCTCACCGACCTTTCCCGACGCGCTTGCATCTGGAATTTCACTGTATGCAGAAACACACGCCTCGTCTACCTGCACGCACACGTATGATTTACAGCTCCCTCCGAACCTGGCATGCCCTCGGCCGGGATGTTTTATGGAGCTAGCACGGCCTTTAAAGCCATGAACAAACCCATTTCTAACCACATTACAGGAAGTTCTTTCCTACTGTGAGAAAATGGATTTGCTGTTTGATGTATGGAAGTGAGCTCGGACGGTTATTGACGAAAAAAAAACAGAAGAAAGTATCTGCCCTACATATGTTGTCAGATTGTGGGTGAAATACTACTCCAATCCTTTTAAATGAGGACTGGGTTAAAAAAAAAAAAAGAAACGAGGTGCAATAAAAAAAGAGATTGCTTTAGGTCAAATGGTGATGGGAAAATTAAAGCTTCAAAGAAGGAGAAGATATTAGCTTGGCTTCTGTTTGCCAAAATCTTAGCTACCTTTTGACCTAAAGCTTCAGATTATTTCTAAGTCTCATATATTTTCTGGTTGCCTACATAAAGGTATATATATTACATAAAGGTGTGCAGTTCCTTTGGGTGTAAAGTTCTCTAAAGAATAGACAAACGAGACCAGTAAATGTTAAAAATGAACCCGTCTTGTTGCTGACTACGTTACACAGAGGGAAGTCAAAATATGTCAATGTTTCCTTGCCATATATCCCAGCAGCCATATTTGTTTGCACAGAATCCTGTTAAAACTGAATATTTTGTTTATACTGTAGTCCTGCAGATGACCTAAAACAAAAACATTTTTCCAATACTTGGGGTGAAAGGTCAGATCTTGATCTCAGTGAAGTTGTTTTAGCCAAAGGGAGCAACACTGTGCATTGGAGGGTGTCCTTACTTAACTGTGCACAATTAAAATAAGCAAAAAATATCCTGGCAGAGATTTTAGGGTTCAAAAGGCGGCCTGATTTTATTAATAAGAAATTATCTCAAAAGGACCAAGTACTGAAAGAGGTCATTTTGAGGCAACCTCATCTCCCTCTTACATCGGTTAGACCAAGAAGTGTCTGGTCTTTGGAAAAAAAAAGATGTTGCCGTGAAAGAGGAAATGTAAGATTTGATTATTCATGTTTAAGATTTTATTTCCTTAACGCCAGAAATGTAAGCCAGAGGTTTTGTCTTTACAACTCGAAACTTCCAAGATTCTGCATCACTCCTCCTTACCTTCATGCAGAGCCCGGCGAGCAAGCGCCTCAAACTCGGCGAAGTTGTGCACCAGGTAGCAGTGCTGGTCCTTGGGTTGGGAGGCCATGTCGTGCAGCTCTCTGATGTTTCCCTGCCAGATGCCCAGCGTGAAGATCTCAACGCCTCGCTCTCTTAGCGCGGCCGCCACCGGCCGAGGGTCGCCCCCATTAGAGTAGCCGTCAGTGATGAGGAAGATCGCCTTGGTGGCGTTCCCGCGGGAGTTACGGAGAATTTGCTGTTAAGAGAAGAAGACATTTACAGTTATTATGCATCCAACTTTTTAATAGCGCAGCAAGTTTCTTGCAAGCTTTATTTCACTCGGTACGCAGGAATCCAGAACACCTCTTTCAGATCTTTTAATGATCTCCTTCAAATGTTTCAAAAATGTACACAGCATTGCACTTGCACTGGAGAAATTGTCCAAAATGATGTTTACGTTAATATAGTCTTTGCTGTCACTGCATGTGTCACAGGCCTGACTGTTCAGACACACATCCCGCACATTGCTGCCAACGTCGCCCCGACTTTAGTGACCTGACTAAATCGGATACAAAAGAACGTCACACGAGACCACTAACAACAGCCCATACTTCTATGGTTCCAAAAAACCCTACATCAGCATCGCAGCCAGCAAGGAAAGGATGGGAAGAGGGAGCAGAAAAACGGGTGCGAGCTCTACCATTGTAATTATTTCTCCAACAGACTGTGCAGCTGCTGGCCAGTGGTCTGAAACCACTGGCGAACACAGAGTTTGCAGGCCAGGCTCTTGCGCACGCCCCAGACACCATCTACAGTTCTCAAGCTAACTTTAGCCAGCGTTTACAATCCACCACATACAATTAGAAAAAAACATTAGTCAGAGCAACATATCTTTATTTTCTCTGAAGAATAAAGAAACAACACGACTTTTTGCCAGCATTACTCGAGAGCGAGCGAGCATGGGGGTTTTTAAGTGACGTTGAGATGTGTAGAGAAAACCCAGGGAATAATGGACGACAAAATATGAAAAGCAAAAGCAGCCAAGGCGAAGCCGGAACGACAGCGATCCACCTGCAGACTTACTTAAACATAATCAAACACGAAGGACCTTTTGTTCTCCAACCAAGAAGGGGACAGCAGCTCTAGATGACAGAGGATTACAGCTGAAGAGAACGAAGACGTGCAAGGGTGTGACCACAGTCAGAACGAAACGGGAGACAAGGCAGAGAAAGGCTCTGGACTTTATTGTCCAACTGGCTGCACTTGCAGCAGCTTTGGCAGGAGTAATATAATTAAAGAGCTTGTGAAGAAAAACAAAAAAAGAGGATGGAAAGAGAACAGACAAAAACGGGGAAAGCTGCAGGTCGTCTGCTTTTCTGGTTGTCACTCTGGAGATGCTGACTACACCCAACATGAAAAGCCTCTACTGTCTTTGCTCCGCTCTGACTAACAGCATCAGGTGTAATTTTTCTGTATAAGCAGCGGCAGTTCATGAATGAACGGTGCTTTAAATGAGCCTCTTCTTTCACCTTGGAAACCATTCAAAATGGAGGAAGTCCACCGAGATCCTGGAGTCTCAAACAAGGAATGGTACCCAGTCTTTCTATTTTCTCTGCAACAAACTCGAGTCGCCAACTCAACACATCAAGAAACCCAAAGAAACCTTAAAGCAAGAGAGAGCTTGTTATTTGTGCCTCCCTTTTTTAATACCCCCTCAAAAACAATAAAAGCTGTTTTGAATTTGTAAACATGTTTGGCTGCTATTTTATTGCTCACCATCTTGGCATTGGGTCACAGTGGTTTGTGAGCTAGCCTTGAGTCAGTGGCTGCTGTGAGAGACCGTGGAGACGATACCGAGCGGAGCGTGCCCACTAATAATAGCCTCCCGAACAGCCGTGGCATATTTCAGGTCAGAGTATTAACATAAAGGTGGCCACAGATGCCAGTGTGTGGGAACACGCTGCACTTCTCAGAAACACTCAGGGCGCACCTTATCATTCACGGCACAAAAAGACAGAGCGGAAAATCACATATGCTGCAAACGGCGACGGCTGATAAGAGAAACACATTTTGCAAGTATTGCGGCGCATAAGGTCCTTTAACAGAGGAAAAGAAAAATCTTGATTTGAAGGTCCGCTTGCTGAGAAGTGAATGAACAACTGTAAAATACAAGCCTCAAGGTTTTGGTCATCAAAGCGTCAAGTTGAAACAAAAAGGGATCCATCGTAATGTTTATTTTTTAACCCATTTATTCTTAATAAACACTGCATTTTTAAATAAAAATGATACAGTGCCTGGATTTTACACATTTTGTCACATTACAACTACTTTGATGTATTTTATTGGGATTTTGGTTGATGGGTAAACACTATGTTGTGTCTACTAGAACCAGTAATTCTCTTTAAATATCATCAGGACAGTAAACCGAGTCCAGAACTGTAATCTCAGTGTGAATCCAGCTGCTCTCTGGAGGCCTCAGAGGTTAACATTAGCTTAAACCAAAACAAAATCTGAAAATTAGAAAGTGTGAGGTAAGAGGAGAACCGACGATAACATGACAGTCCATTTAAGCTAAGGTCTTTAGTAACTCTTGAGGAGATGCAGAGACCAGAGGCTCAGGTGGGAGAATCTGCTCACAGGACAACCATTACCTACGTGAAAACGTGGTTTCTATGTCAGAGTAGTAAGAAGAAAGTCATCGCATCCAGTTTGCCACGTTGGGAACACAGCAGAATTTGATGTGATCACTTGAGTCCAAAACTGAATTTTAAAACTCCTAATCTAGACCAAAATCCAAACTTAAACTGTTACAAGACTTAAGAGCAGGTGTACTGACTGACTCCTTTACAAAAATAACCTTAAAGAAATGCACCAACTTGATAGACATGCCTAACGTTTTGCTGCAGAAGCTTTTATTATGCATTTGTCTTATCCTGCCACATGCAATTTTATAAAGGCCACCAAAAGCTATGGAGGATGCAAAGTGACAAAATGAATATATCTGAAAGGCACTGGAATATTCCTCAAGCTCTTTTACAGTCTAGACAACATGTATGTGATGCAAGTTAAAGAAAGTGACTTATCTTGAACTCTGCGGGAATTTGACATTTCCTGAAAGGCTTTTATGTCGACAGTTCGGGTTTAAAGATGACATAATCAGTGACGGGACAGTTCGGGTCTAAGTGGTTTGGGTCCAGCGACGTCTATCAAGGAAGTAACGACAGCACAGGGACTGGCCGGCCAGGAGGAAACCCTGGTAACCGGATTCTCCTCTGTTCCAAAACGCCCTCGCACTCTGGCAGGAAGCAACCGAGAGATGAGCCGACCATATGTCGAGACAGGGACTTCTCCATTATGCTGCACGGGAAAACTTACACTGTCTGCACCGAGCACGGAAATGCATTCAAACTCGTACGGTCAGCTATGAAAATACCTGCTGAGAATGTCATCTACATTTGGTGGAGGTTTCCTTGCTTTATCAGAATTTTTTTTTTTTTTTCCCCTTCCAGATGTTTTTATAGACTGCAAAGTTGCAGTTTTATTTTTTGGTCTGCTGTAAAAGCAAGTTAAAGACTCGAGTTATAGCAAGAAACTCTGAAATCATGTGCTGCCACTCTTCTCACACCTAAACAAAAACACCCAAACCAGTCCAGAATCAAAAACAAAATGCAAGATGATAAAAAAAAAAAAACAACACAGGACCGATGGAGCATAATCAAAAGCAGAATTTTGCCAGGATAAAGGATTGATGCTAATGACACTCATGTGGATATCTGGGATCTCTTCAGCCTCTGCTGGTATGCAGCTTGTTTTCTGCTTGGCTGTGTGTCAGAATAATTATTGTGTCAGGGTCTAAAAAGTCCCTCTGTTCAGCAACCGCAGAAAGAAAACGCAGATTCCATTTGAATGGGAGTTTCCGTAATATTTTTCACAAGATGTAAATCAAAGATGTCAATAACGGGTCCAAATATCATCCAGCGGCATCGCCACAAGCCAAATCCATCACAATGATATTCATATGTACGACGAGAAGATAAAGGAAATCCATGATATGTAAAGACATATATAGTTTGTGGAGAAGCCAAGCAAACAGATCAGTTCAATCCTTACTGGCTTTATTTCCCCGGTTTCTTCAAAGAGCTGGTAGAAACTTTGGGAAGCAGGTTTTATAGAGGCCTGAGCTACAGAATATCTGGTTAAATATTTGACTCAAAACATTGAATTATTGATTGAATTTGTTGTGAGGAGGATGCTCAGCGTTGTCCATAAAGGTTTTCATTTTTATGAAGTATTGGTCTTTCCACAATGAGCTCAAGAAATTCCTCACCAGTCCCCAGACTGTCTAGATGTAGTTATTTCATAACCCAAAAATCACAGTGAAAAGACATTTTAGACGGAGGAACAAAGAGGAAAACAACCAGAAAATCTGAGTGGCGTACACTGCTATTTACTTTACTTTCATTATTAGACCATTACTGATTGAGAACGTTTTTCATATTGCGTTATCTCTGGTAATATCCACCTTGAGTTTTAAATAAATAGAAGAACTGATGATCAATTGCACAACAGATGTTGGTCTGATTAGAAGCAGGCGTCTGATTGCATTTGGCAGAAGAAATTATACAAGTTTTGACACCTTGAGGAGCTGCTGATGGAGGCATGGAGCTAATCAAAGGCTTCTGCATGCAGAGAGCCATCCTGGATCCAGACCCGACATCGGCACCATGCTGCGGTCCTCCCATCAGCTGCTCCTCTGGCTTTGATCACAGCTCATTGACTATTCATTTATTACAACTCACCAGAAAATCGAATCCAGAAATGGAACAGCTAAATCTAACCAGTGATGTGAAATAAAAACGTATTTATTTTGGATGCTGGTTAAAAAGTAAAAAAAAAAAAATCATAATCAAGTGCTTTTCTTGTCTTCTTTCCTGTTTTTAACTGAGGAAGACTACAGTTTTAAACACAATGCATGTTTAGCCTTAAAACTTTACTTACAGGATCTTCATGGAGGAGAGAAAAGTAAAATGAGGGTTAATCCGTTTGGAAAGTTTTCTTCCCGTCATTCGGAAGTTAGACGGCTTGTTTGGACAGGCTATCTGCTCTTGGCTTGGGTGGCAAGAAAAACAAAACTCCTGCTGGGGCCCAACAGAACAACATACATGCACACAGCTACAGACGCAACACTAGACATTATTCAGCAACAATTTAGGATAATTCAAGATAGTCAAGGCCATTTTCAATTAATTTAGATTTTTTCCCCAACTACCCCCACGTTTCATACCATCTTGGCAGCTAATGCTTTACGTTAAGTGCTGGTAAAGTCAGACATCTTTAATTTTGCACCTTTTTTCCTAGATCAGCTGCTGTAAGTTTCCCTTTCAGCTTTAGTTCCATTTGTTCCATGCAACACCGTCTCGGTTTCACTCCGTCAGGTTCAGAAAACTTTCCATGCTTAAGTTTTCCTCAGTATGGAGCCATGAGGCACTGACACTTTCAGGGTTTCCACTCTCAGCAGGCCACCCAGATGGGGATAGTTGATGCCTTTAAAATAAACTTGCAAATTAGAACAGACTGAAATTCAACTTCTTAACATGTTGGGTAATAAGGTAGCAAAAATACTATGCAATAGTTTTAATACATGCAGCTTTTTGCATTATTAGAGGCTGTCAGTTTGTAAACCAGGAAACGTCATTCATAAGTCATAAAATCCACATCGACGTGTTTTGTTGTTTAATTTGGTACGACGTGTTTAAGAGGGTGGCTTACAGTGATGCATACAAAGTTTGACATTAGCAAAAAAATTTTATTGGCTCATTTGTGATTTATTTGTGTGCAGTGGAAATGAAGCCAAGTCGGATGTTTGCCTGTTACTGAGTAGTTGTGAAGATAAACAGAGAGTGATTTACCTAATGGCTTCTGTTTAATTACAGAGAAATTACACTGTGTCTGCACTCCATCTGTCTCACTGCAGATGGTTTTGCTCTTACTACTTTTTTTTTAAAGATACCAATAAAAAAAAAAAAGTAAAGGTTCGAAATACCTGACTCACTCAGTTTGCAGCTATGGGAGGCAAAGATAAAATGAACTGAATCTCAGCAAAACAGAAAACTTTTCACCGCTTTGCAGGTGGAGGCTGCTTCTCTCTTTTCTTTCCAATTCTCAAAAACAATCCAGAGGTTTGAACTCAAGACGCTGTCAGTATTTCTGTGTTTTGAACAACAGTTTTTCTGCCTGAAGCGTTGATTTCCCACTGTGGTGAACTGCCAGCAGACGGCGTCGTGCATTTAAATCCCTGGGTAGGGTGCTGGTAGGTTAGGTCTCCAAGCTACTGCTCTCATTTATTTCTCGAGTCTGAATCCTCCACATTGTTTAAATCACTATACATTTCTTCACCTTACAACTCGCATCCAAACAGGAGACATTAATAATTAACGTCTTCTTCTTGCGTTATGAAATGAATCCAAGTGTCGATATTTCATCATCCTTCACCGTCTATTCTCTTTAATGGTTTTTTTCTTTTATTTGGAAAAAAAAATGAATATAACAAAGTGATGAGCCTGAATAAAATTAAAAAGAAAAAGTTGTAAACATTATGAATTGCCTTTTAAAAATAGAGGAGATTTTGAGTGGAAAAGTCCCACGGCTGCACCTCTATTAAACAAGAGGCATTGGGTGATGATCACCAACTTTCATTGTCAGCCGTTAAAACATAGGGACGTTAAACCATCTCAACTCAGTTGCTATGGTAATAACCATCAATTCTGGTCTGGTTTATCCTATTCCTCTGGATCACAGACGGTACTCCAGTCCAATAGTCAAAGCACATTTAGCAGTGAAAATGTTCCCACAGTTAAGATTTTACAATCATTTTACAAATGGCTTTTTTGTTCGTCATTATAAGATTATTTAAATCCTTCTTTGTAACGGAAGATGTCTTGATTTCTGATACCAATGTAGCTCCCAAGTTTTGTTCTGTTTTTATAATCAGTGCAGACAACAGCATCCATTTTACCCAAATACTGACATTTTGTGTCTGACTGACAGCTGCTAAGTTCTGCAGACTCCGTCTTTACACCATCTGAGCTTTGAGACAATGAACAGACCTGAAATGTTGAGGGCACACACTCACGATCATATAGATATACATACTTGTATTTCTCCTTTTGCACATCAATCAAAACACTTATGGCTACTTATTGCAAACCACAAAACATTTTCGACATTACATAAGCAACACAACACAGATAATTGTCAACCTGTCTGGGGTGTGTTTGCACAAAAAGCTAGGAAGGGAAAACTGTTCCTGGAAAAAGTAAAGCATTAAAGGAAATTGCCCCAAATTTGGCAACCACCAAGTTGCCTCATGCTACCCAATAACTTAAAGGTTTTCATTAAGGTTTGCTTGTACATTACAAATTCGTGAAGAAGAGAGAGAGAGAGAAAAAAGAGATACACAAATGACAAGTGTGACAAAGTAGAGTTGAGTTAGAGTGTGTGGACAATCGGTCAATTACCAGACAAAATGGCTGGAAAACTGTGTACGTTACCTTGACAGGTTCTGCCACAACACCATTTATCAAACTCAACTCAACAAGAAGCGGCAAGAGAGAAAGAAAGATGCCAAGAAAAGGAGGGAAGCTAATTTTCCCGTGACGCCAAAAGTAAAGGCTATCTTAGCTGGCTCATTTCATAATTCTCGGGTTTTACAGCCTCAGTCTAGTGTGTGTGTGGAGAAAACAAGACAAGAAAAAACATTTTCAGCAGTGAAGAGTGTGCCATGTGAAAGAGGTTGGGCACATTTATTTGGTCAGAAAGACTTGTTGGTCCGTCTCGTGTTTCTTTGGTTTTTACATGCTTGATTTATTTCGTGTGCTTGATAGATTTATTATTATCAGATGCAGGCGTTGAGCAAATATAGAAATATTTACCATCAGGCTGCACATCTGCTTGTGTTTTTGATGAGATCTGACATGGATCCTAATCCATCAAAACGTTGCCAAAGGAGTTTAGGAGAAGCTTCATCACATGAAGTCATTCTCTTCAAACAAGTGAGAAACTTTGCTGACTACTTGCATAGCAAGACCCACCAGGCAAAAGGAAAGATTTGGTCTGCAGCATTAGCTAACACACCTAAACACCATGTGAAGATGCAAAATTACAGTTCAGGCCTTTAACAGTTCCTCTGATAAGGTCATGAGCTCAAACCGAAGCTACAAGTTTAATTTACTGACTGAGAAACTCCACAACCAGAACAAAGGAGGCATTTTCAGTGCAAATGCTGGATCTTTGGGTCACATCGTCTCAACCTAATTTAGTCAACATGAACCCACACAGGTCTTTTTACGTGGATAAGAGGTAAATTTTTGTTTTAAATCAGATAGATGCTACAATCCGGGAATTCTCGGATGCATCCTTTGTCAAGTAGTTCTCCAAGACTGGACTTTATGGGCCACCTATTCAAATAAATATTTATTATTTATGTAAAAATGACAAGTTCGCAATCATCAGTACCACTTAAAATACAAAATGACCAACTTTTCTTTGCTTCTCGATGTTTTTGCTGATCATAGGGTAACATCAGACTTTAGAGGTTCCATATTTACCATTTATTTATTTCCAGCATTCAGCATGAATGCATTTAATAAACTTCCCTAATCTGGTTTGGTCGTGATGATGATCACTTTCCCTCTAAGTTGGTAGTTTTAGGTTGTTCTCTTTATGTTGATGGACGTGGACTTGCTGTTTAGAGGCGACATTCACCATTTTATGTTCCAGATTGCGAAGGGTTATGTAATATTTGCAACAAAGCATTCATTACCTCACTGCTCAAGCACACAGCAGCGGCCGCACCATCTCCAAGGCTCAATTCAGAGTTTGAAATAAACAATGGCAACAGTGTGATGAAGCATGATCCCAGCTCCAGACTGGGGTGCAGAAAGCGCTTATGAAAATGAGTGATTGGCTACTCCAACTTGGCATAAAATGTCCACGAAACTTTCGCTGCAGACGTGCATCAACAGGAAAATGCACTGATTGTTGCACGGGCTGCATCCTCGTCTTTCTTACATTTTCCTTCTCTCCTGTCGGGTTTGTTGGTCTTGGCATGGCTGTAGGTAAAACTTTCTAACAGAAAAAAATAAGACATTAGCGATTGCAGCATATATTCAAGAAAAGGCTTAACTCATCGACTCTCTTGTTACCATGTTAGTAGACCAATTACACTAAACTTCACAACATTACAACCGAGCACAACCTAATGAGGTCTGGTAAGGGGGCAAAAATAATTTTAGTGGCCTCAACAAGAACAAAAAGCAACAAAAAAAAGAAGATAAATTAAATTATATACATAGATGGCTGCCCGTGAAACATTGCATTTAGTGGTTAGTGAATGGAGACTGATTAAAGTATGCCAAAAGCTGGAGGATAAGTCTTTTATTGCCTCCTCGCAGCGTTTCATAATGAGCCAACTTAAGCCAAGGCTAAAGCATACTTTGTCTCTGCATTTGGAAAACTATCTGGAACACGACGCTACATTTGGAAACACAATTACTGGTCTCTGAACTTGAAATCTTACACAATCAAACATGAGGAATGCTAAAAACTTCACATAAAAAGGCTTAAAATTAACACAAAGCAGGACAACAAACATGCCCGGGGTTGAGTCTGCCCGGGTTCGTACGGGCGCAGCGGTAATCTGCTTTCAGTCGAGACGGACAAACAAGAACACACATTCGCTCACCAAAGAAAACAACCCAGTGGAATCTGGCACTCTCGATCTCCAACCTCAACATAGCAAGTGGTTTACTAATAGACCTGCACGCCTTAGCTCATAAAAACGTGTTATTTAGTTTGCCACTGCTGGCACTTTGAAATACTTTTGGTTTCTTCACATGCCAATCTCTGACGCTTTTGGTAAATTTCAATTTCAAGCTGCCAAAATAAATCCACGTGTTTAAGGGATTTGTGAGATTTGTGTCTTTAATCTCAATGCTGTTAATGCAGGGAGGCGTAACTGGGTAAAAAGGTTGGAGGCGGCAACAGCATGAAAAGAAAGAAAGAAAATCCTTCGCTACAATAAACAAGTATCGTCACCCATCCTTCAAGAAGTACTTTCATTATAATCATTAACCTTTCATATAATAATCGGCTTGTTCTCAGATCAGTATAAAGGATTAATTTATTCACAGACTCCATATTTTGGGGAGAAATGTTGACTATTTGTGTAGTATGTCAAAAATATTCGATAAAATATTTTGTAAGTTGAAATATCGAGGTTTGACGCGCAGATGATGTTTGAAAAGCCAATCAAGGACTGGCAATTACTGTCCTTGGCGCTGATTGGCTGTACCTGCAAGGGCGCAGATTAGGAAGGATTTAAATATTAGCTTCTGTGGAAATGCTAAAATGGTTTCCGTTGTGTGCATTAATGAATATGAATGTATATTTGGTGTTTGAATTAATAAAAATAAGCAGAGGATCGCAGGAATTTGAACACCGGGGCTCCACTGAACTCTGTCGTTCCATCAGAACTGTACCGAGACGGGTCGACTTCAACCCACTCAGTCCACTTCAACATTATGTTCGAGTCTTTTACCAACTTGGTTCTTTTTGTAATCTCACCTATTACTGGATAACAGTGAGACAAACATGGACTGCATTTTTTTTAACCACAGAGACGACATCAGACGCCACATGCTCAAATATCACCTACGCTATTTTTTTTAAATTCGCTCCAATCCTGCCTTTGGACCAAAAAGGAGGACAAAATTAAAGTTACTTTTTAATGTGAAAAATCTGAAAATGTATCTAATTTATGTTCTACAACCGATGACTTAAGAGCTGAAATCTACACCGTCTCTCTGGAAGGTCAGATTTTATTTACTGGACTTCCTCTCTGTACTCAGTTACAGATTTATTTTCACAACTAACGAAATAAAGAAGGTGCAATGATATATTCATAATACTTTTGTGGAAATGTTTATATATACTTCCGTCTGTTGGCTTACAGAGCCAGGAAAACTGAGGGTCTCATGTTGCAAAGTTGAAAATGGAAATAGTGGCTCATTAAACGGGAAACAAAAGAAAAACAGAAAAAGAACAGCTGTCAGTTATAGATCCGTATTTTACGGTATATTAATCTTATAAGTTTCTATAAATTCCTCTAACTGGAAGAGAGGAAAGGGAAATATGTGATTTAGAGGCACTTTTAAGTCTTTATTGGAGAAGAAAATACCATTTTGTGCAATTTACTTGATCAGAGATACACACAAATACCCCTCGACTTTATTCACCTCCTTATCATTCGCTCCGATCGCTGGATTTGGCCGGGGCAAACTCCAGCTTCTGACCACAGAAGCCTTTGCCCCGAGGCCAAGCGGGATACTGCAGCATCCAAAACCACCACATGCTACATACACTGACGTCTGCTGAAAAAATGCTGGGACATAACTTTGAGGCAGGAAAATTAACCGTGACACAGGAGAAAGGAAAGAAATACTAAAACAGAAATGAAATATGGAGGGGGATTTAGTTTCTAGAGCGCTTGAAGTTTTCCACATTCTGTTATCTTTAAGTGCAATTGTAAAGTGGATTCAAATGTTTCCTTCCAGTCATTAGGCTACATTATAGTCTTCCACTGGTGTAAAGTAAACCGGTCTCCAAGAATAAAATTAACGAGAAAATAATTTCCTATTTACAAACTCGTTTATGATCTTTATAAGTCCAGCACTTCATCTGCAAGACTTCAAAGCCAAGCATCATAAAGCCCAACTGCATCTATTTTGAGTTAATTGGACATAATTAGGAGACACAGCTGTAGGCATGTGCCGTATATTTAAAGTCTAGAAAAACTCCCTGCAGCTCTGAAAGATAGAGATAATGTAAAAGAAAAAAATAAAAATAAATCAAAGTCACAATAACGCTTTACGGAGACCAAAAGCACTCCAGCCTTCGTCATTCTAACATGCCAGAGGTTAAGATTCATCGTCAGATCTGTTGACTTGGCTGCCAAACTTCTTTGTGGTGTTGAGAATCTCAACCTGCGTGAATCCTGCTACATGTTTTACAGCCAGAACCTGGAACAGAGAGCGAGCGGCTGTGCACTGTTTCTCGTCTTCCAACATGGACAAACTTTATCATTTCTGCCTGAAACAAGAAGGCTGATCCAAACAAGGTGTGCTGAGCTTGTAGAGTAATTTCAAAGAGTAAGCTGGTGCTGCCAAAGGTGTTTAAATTCATTGTTAGGGTGAATAAAGCCCTCCCGATTTCTCATGCAAAATAAATCGCTACTTTGGCTTTGCTTTATTATTACACAGAGGCACAATAAAAGAGAAAGGTGGTTTGAAAGCTGCAGAATCTCTCATTTAAAAAGGTCGTTGTAATGGTCCAAGGATCCTCAGATGTTCTAAAAACTAAATCCCCCTTCAGAGCAAGGATCTTTGCGACACGCTCGGTCCTTCATGAGCCTGTCTGCACCTCAGCAAGTTGCAGATAAATCCACCGTTTGTCCGCTGACCAAATCGCTGCTCTGCCTGAACATCTGTCAGCCCTTTTTCCACAGATAAACGAGGAACAACCAAGATTATCAACACTACTTTCACGGCTACCTGAAAAAAATTAGTGAAAGCCAATATGTCTGTAAAAATAAAGTTATACAACAAGAATACAGGAAGTACATAGAATAAATAAGCAGTAAAAGATAGTTACACTTTGTGTTTTTTGTTGGAATTTGGTTTGACCTCAGGTTTTATCTTCAAATTCAGATTCTCATTCAGAAATCATATCAAATATGCACTAAAGAATGAAATTACACTGCATTGGTCCATATTAAAAGGCAGAAAATACAGCAAGTTAATTAGAATAATAATGACTATCTGATAAAAAGGTAATCAGGAACAATGAAACTGGATTTACCATGCAGCCAGTACACTAAAAGGTTAAAGGAAATCTGAAAACGGCCATTCCTTCCTTATGAACCAATTATAAACTCAGAATCGCTCAGTGAAAACATATTTGTGGTTGAGGAACACAGATCAGAAGGAATGGAGGGATTCTGTGCCAGAGTGATTCAGTATGAAGAAGCCAAGCAGAGCAAAACCTGAGACTGATGCATTTCTTCCTTCAGAGTCCAAAACATACAATCTCACACAGAGCACACGTTCATGTTGAGTCTACAGCGTCGATTACCATGACAGAGCCTGAGCAACTTGCCAACTTCAACCTCAGGACAAATAACAGGTAAGCCCTGTGTGTTTATGTGGGTCTGTGATGGTTTTGAAACACAAATACTGACATAAATCTAGACAAAATACAGAGTGTTGCAGGAAAATTAAATTGCATCCAAAAACAAATCATAATCCTATAGCTTTAAAATACTCGGATATCTTTCTCGTTAGGTCTTCTGCTTGGTGCACATCTATAGTAGAAGTTTCTAGTATCCGCTTTCTTGCCATTGTGTGAACTCCTAACTTCCTATTTCAAGATTGATCTTTGAGAGGAACCTCTGTAGTCCACTTGAAAGGATCATCCAGACTGAGCAATGTCTTTCATTAACATCCAAACTAATCAGCAATGCATATCCATCTGCATGTTGCATGCGATACTGACGACAAGGAGGGAGGAGGCAGGCGGAATCAGGGAGATGACGTGATCCAGAGTGAGATGTCGGGAAGCGTTTCTCCAGACAGGAAACGGTGCTTTAATCACCGTCACCGTCTGGCCACAAGGACAAGAACAAAGATGGACCTTTCTGTTGCATGCTGCAGAGGGAACTTTGTTTTCCACTCGCTCCATCATCAACTTTGCTCCTCTTCTCAGATGGACAAATTTAGATCCACAAATAAATATGAATCTGCTGCACAAATTGTGATACATAACAGCAAGAATTAAGCAAAGAGTACAACATGAAACTAACAAAAATGCAGCTTTGCAACTTTGTCTGGTGAATTTTTGGTAAAACAAGCTTGTTCTTCATTCAGTGAAGTGGGTAGAAAATCCAGAAATCTTGCTCAAGTACGAGTAACAATACTTCATAATAAAATTACTCAAGTAAAAGGGGAAAAAGTACAACGCAGTAAAAACACTCCTAAAAGTAATTTAAATGCAACTAGTTTACTACCCAACTCTAGTGATCCTTCTCCACTGGACGCATACAAGAAACGTTCACGGGCCGGGCCTCATTTAACCCGAGACAATATTTTGTAAAATGAAACTTCATGTTTTGAGTGTAATACGTCAAAGCTGACAGGACGCTCCACTTCCTGAAAGGTCTGCAGGGGAGGCCTGTGGAGCATTAGGTGACAAAAAGGAGTCAGAGGAGGAGAAATGAGGTCAATTCACTGGGAGAGGATGTGGGTTTCATAACCCACTCATCAGTATTTATTTAATCCTGGTTGCAGAAATAAATAGCTGATAATAGCTTGGCAAGAACCTCAATGAAAACATGACTGATAACCGACCCCCACTCTGAAACGTCACATAGATGTTTTACATGCTTGAAAACCAAAGCTTACTTCACTACTGTTTAGCAGAAAACTAGACGCATATGTCACCGCTTAACCTATAAAAACTGTTTTTTATTAGATAATATTCCAACGTTATATGGTCACAATATTAGTATTAAATTATTAACCCAATTTCTCCACTCCTCTATTTCAGCTGTGTGTAACTTCAGCCTATTGATCACTGTGGTCTGAAAGGTGAAGCATTTACTCCAGAGGGCTAAATATCATATTAACATGCCAAGTGTGAGGTCCTAATACTTTGAAAAAATATACAATTATTGCATTCCAGTTTGTTGTGTTATTAATTTTGAGAAAACTATCATGCTAAAGCATCTACTTTGTTCTGCAAAAGCATTTATTTACCTTTAATGTGTCATGTTGCAAACACAAACCTCTATGAACTTTATTGGGCTTTTGTTGCAGACAAAACAGTGACATACAAACAAGAAATCAAAGAAAATGTATACATTTAGTTTTCAGAAACAAACATTAGTGCATAGATAGTGTATTAAAAACTAAGGAACACATCAGACGGGGCAGGGATAAAGTTATGGAGGGCTTTAAGGAAAAGTTTGGTTATAAAACAAGCTTTAAACACTTAATGTTCCACAGTCAGAAAATTAAGGAATATGGCAAAACCGCAAACCTACCAAGGCATTAACATCCACCTAAATCGACAAACGAGGCAAGAAAAGCATCCAAAAGGCTCATAGTAATCCTAATGATCCAAAACTTCAGTGGGATTATCTAAAGACAGGATAACTATCGGTTGTGCACTCCACTAACCTGGTTTTACAGAAAAGTAGCAGAAGGAAAACCTACTACTGAAAGAAAACCATAAGCACAAGAGAAATGTGCAACACAGAACCAACACTGAACTGTTTGGCCAATATGGAAGAGCTATAAGGGAAAGGTTAAGAGCATATGACTGCATTTGAATGGTCTAGTCAAAGTCCTGATCTTAAACCAACTGAGAATTTTGCTCAAACTGTAGAGAAACACAAAGACTTACAGCTGCAAGCGTAACAAAAGATGGTCCCACAAGTATTGGGTGTCAAGTTTTCAGACTTTTGCTTACACAACTTTGCTTTGATCACATAGAACCCTAAAAAAACCAGCTGATATTTGTGCTTTTAAAGTAAAACATGTGAAAGAGGTTCAGGGCACTGTTGCTTTAACAGTCCATGACGTGACCTTTCTGACTTTCCTGCAGCTGCTGCATAAACTGTGTGTGTGAACGTTTGTAGGAATAAAGAGCATGAAGACACACATCTTTGAAAGATTAAGGGGAGAATAGCCACTTGCAGAACAAACTTCTACTAATTTATTTCCTAAAAGTAGTCTGGTTGTCCTAACAGGAAGTTTCTTTGATCCAGTGATTGTAAATGCATTCGGGGGACAACTAACGTCCGCTTCAAGCTGGAGTCAAGCAGCCGTACAGCTTACCACTCTGAAAACAAGACTGGGAGCAATCATCTTCAACCGCTTCCCCCTCATTTTCCAGTCTATCTTTCATCTTTGCTTTTCACGCCCTGCCGTCTTATGAAACTGTGAAGACAGATTGACATCGAGACACGGCTGGTTTAGCCAACTGTTTTCCATTGCCAAAGCCAGGTTTGACTGAAGAAAGCAAGTAGGGGTTCACTTGGCAGCTCATGATGGCGGAGGTTTCTGACAAGCAAGAAGAGATGAGATCAAACTTTATGTCCTATTTTATAGTAAAAAAGTTATCCAAATCAATGTTATATAAAAAGCAACAGTCGTGATCTGTGGATATATAAGATTGTTGGTCAACAGTGGAAAAACATGGAAAATTATGAGCATTTTTGCATTACAAATACACAATATACAAAATGATTGAGGAACCCCTCCAAACGGTTAAATTCAGATGTCTCAACTGGACAATGGGAGGAGCCCAGTAGCTTCCAGTGTCGTTTTGTGGTTAAAAATCACAATTAGCGGTGTCAGTACAAGGTGAAAGCTACTAAAAATATTAGGAACTGATCCAAGAAGTGGTAGATCACATAAAATCACACAGTGGGGAAAGAACATGCTGAACATGTCAGTGTTCATAAGTCTCCACCTGTCTGTGAATCGCACTTCTCTGCTGAGTGGGAATCCCAAGAATGAGTCTGGGTTCGTGGTCTCCAATGAATGGTACTTGTTGCGATACAATTAGACCAATATAAAGTTTGGTGGAGGGATGGTTGTGGTGTGGGCTTGTTTTGCAGGTTATATTCTGCAACATTTAGACGATCAATCCTCCCAACTAGGTTTGAACAGATTGGTGATGGTTCACTCCAACATTCTCTAAGCAGGGTATATAAGAATGAACAACACTGATTGGTTGGTTGAGCATGAACTTGACTGGCCTGCACAGAGTCTTGACCTCAACCAAACTGGGAATGATTAGAGCAAAATCTGAAAGTCAGTCCAACTCATGCAGCAACAGCTCCTGAGCTCACTAATGTGGAAGAATGGTGAAATACTCCAATAAACACTCAACGTCTGTAGAGAAATTTTCCAAAAGAGTTGAAGCTGCTATAGTTGCAAAAGGTTGGATAACCAGCTATGAAACTGTCTATTGGGAATGGGTTGTCATGGGGTAGAGGAAGCATCCCATTCACTGAGGCCATCTGTCCTCCAACCAGCAGACTAGAGGTTCGACTCAAGGTAAGGTAATTTTATTTACATAGCACATTTTCAGCAACAAGGCAGTTCAAAGTGCTTTACATGAATTAGAAGGAAATGCAACAAGACAACAAACCAAAGGACAGAGCAAAAGAAGAAAAAATACAAAAAAGTTCTAATAATCAACATTATCAGTACAGGAATCCAGAGAAACCCCTACTAACATACCCCATATTCTGAAATATAAGGTACATTTAAGAATAAGTAGTCTGGGATTTATAAATTAGTAGGGGTTTCTCTGGATTCCTCTTCTGATAATGTTGATTTAAGGAAATGAGGAGTTTCTCTGGATAATAAGCTAAATATTGTTATAAGTAATATAAGTGTAGGTTCTCCATGTTTGATTCTATAAAGTAGATGGTCCTAAATGTTGATCCTAAAGGTAATGAGTAGCTTCTCTAGATGACTCTCTCTGGATTCTAAGTGTATTCCAATTCATTTTCTGGGTTGCAAGATAATTACAAGTACTCCATAATTTATAAGCTCAAGAACTTTGCCCAATGTTTTGTCCCCTTCATTGTAAAAAGTGTAGCTGCAATAAAAACAAATCTCCAACGTTCAAGGCCAGGAGGGCATTTCCTCTTCAGCAATCAGCAGGGTGAAAAACATGGACTTCCAACGAGTGATTTCATCAAAATACGAAGCTTTTAAATAGACAGTCGATGGCTAAACAACAAGCTACAAGTAACAGAGTTTAAGGTTGATTTGTTGGGCTTAGTTAAGACTTTGCTGGACTTTAACCAGATTCTGAAGTGGCTTCTGTTTGTATCTGGTAAAATGGCTTTTTAATGGTTTCTGCTGCAAGTCGTTCAGCCTGATCCAAAAATTGAGGCAGAGGTTCTACAAGAGAACAAAATGATCATTTCTGGCACGTAGCTGCACCTCACTTGTATATTTTTCAGTAATTTTCAATCCAAGTAAGACCAGCTGGTGAGTCAAGTTCAAGCAACTCAATAAATCCATCAAAAATGTTGAAAATAGTAGAATATGACAACATTAAGAACATGAGGAACTCTTTGGGGTAAATATGTGAATCAAAGATGTGTAAAAAGTAGAAATTTATTTCAGGCGATATAAATAGAAGGTCTACTGTTAGGTCTCATGTATTTGTAAATGATAAACTTGTGAAAAGAAAGATAAAGTGACTGAAGTTTGTGATTATTTAGCAACAGTATTGTGAATGACATTTTGAGAGACTGGATCTCTGTGCAAAACTAAGTTATTATCCAGATGTCCAGAAATGTGAAAGAGGAAACTATCAAACTCTTTCCACTTTAACCTTTCAGGAGTGCAAACAGCTACAGAATAAGACTGACCCAATATTTCTCAAAGAATATTAAGTAAAGGTTGTTGAACTCAGAACTACTCTCTTTAATTTAAATGTTTTCTGGCTCAGATAACAATAAAACATCCCATCATGAACATCTACAAACGGGGAAAATATTCGCAGCAGCGAACAATCACAGTGTCCTGAACCTTATCAGAAGATTAATTAATTATTTCACCATGATGATAACTGAAGCACGCTGCCAAAATCCCACCAGATATTTTAAAGAAGAAAACGTAAAATGCAGGTCCTAGCCAAGTATGTTGCCTCATACGACTCCAACAAAGCACCTCCGGGGTGTATTAGAGAAAGAAAGCACAGTAACGCCACACATCAGGCAGACAGAGCTGGTGAAAAAAATAAAACAACTTCTGTGAAGGAAGGCCAAGTATTTCTTAAGATATTTGTGCAATGCTGGTATTCCCCAAGCTCTGCAGGACTGGGGCTGTTAGAACAAAACACTTTGTGGATGGTTTAGAAAAATCTATTTCAGATTTTAACTCTGCATCGCGTCCTCTCTAGGACAAAACTGATGAGGGTTTAGTCATGTTAGCTTTTGCAGAGATGGAACTACTGTTTATACTTTGTTTTCTTTATGGGATATAGTTTTTCATTATTTGGCATTGAAATAATGAAAACAATAAAATGTGGACTCCAGCACAAACACACAAAAAACAACAGCAGCTGTTTTACTATTACTAATCAATGACAGAGTGATAAAATATCTATGCATTTCGCCACTCTCTCATATTTGCATTGATTGCTTGTTAGGAAAATAGATTTGGTTGATGCAGCTACTGTAAAAACTTATTTTAGATCTTAGTTGTTAGTTTTGTGGGTATTCTGTTGCTACTTTCCTTTATTTTTAGAGTTAGGTATTGAATATTACCAGAATAAAAACACGAATGTAACATTTTCCTGGATTAAAGGCTGCACAGTTTTACAGCTTTGGCACAACACACACATTAGACGCATATTTTACCAAAATACCTGACCGACAGTCCTGCTGTGTTACAGCAATAAACATTATTTTCATTTACTGATGAGTGTTTAAGCTTTTTTCAAGGATAATGTGCAAGACATTAATATCCACTTTTAGGTAACTTAATACAAAAACTGCCCCTGGCAAATTTAAGCTTTGTTTTTATTAAACTACGTTTGTTTCTGAGAGTAAATGGGAGCCATTTATCAAAAGATTATTTGGTTTATAGGAAGGATTTATACAAATAAGTCATGCTTTTATTTTAAGAAATACATTTTAAAAATTGGCATGCTGAAAATAACACCCTTTTCAATATAAAATGGAAAACTCTTTATTGCCATCATTGCAGCGTTTTGCATATTTCCAATGGTATTTTGATGATGAGCTCCAAGTCTTTGAGGTTGGAAGGACTCTTTACCCTCACCATAATATCTTGCTTTCTCCAGTGATTTCAAACTAAAATGTTGGTACTACATCCAGCCAGAAGAAACGTGTTGATTAAACTAAAATATTAAACCTAAACCTGACAGGGGTATGAATAATTTATCCTTAAAAGTTTATTAACATTGGTGCTGTTTTTTTCATAACTTCACCATTTAATTATTTTTAAACAGTATTCAGTTATTCTTACTCACTTTGGGGATAAATTTGACCCACTCTGATTATGATCAGGGGTCATAATCAGGTCAAATGTTCCAAAAGTCGAGAATAACTACAACTGGTGTAACTGAAATTACCAGAAAAAATAAAAATAAAAATGTACATTATGGGAATGTGACAAATTGAAAGTACCAGGGGACAAATTGTTACCTTTTGGGTATGAAATAGATGGTAAAAGTCTGCATACCCATCAGAAATATTATAGTCAAGCTTTCAGACACTTTAAAGGTTTAATTCAAGTAAATAAATCAAGCCCAATATATCCTAAAAGGTCTGTTTAAGTCAGAAATCCCAGGCTTTAAACCCACTGAGTGATGAATCTGGTGAGACAGACAGACAGACAGACGGGGGTGAGAATGAGACAGACAGAAATAAAGAGAGCTGGAGCAGAGCCCTGTCTCTACATGAACGGCTGGTGGAAAAATGTCTCTCTTAATGGATCCCAGCTCTCTGCAGCCCTCAGAACAGCCAAGGGAATAAAATACGGTATAACATTATGATTACACTGCAATTATCAATTACGCTTTTTCTTTCATACTTGGACTATTTCTTTTTTGCACAGATGCACAAACCCGCGCGTCTCAGACGTTTGCATGCATGTTCGCACTTCTATTTTTTTCTTAAACTGGACAAACGGATGTAAAATCTCCATTTTAACAGCAACGTGATGCTGCAGCAGTGCAGTTTAGTTGGCTAAAGGTGAGAGCAGCTTCGACTCGTCAGAGCTAACTGACCTACCTTCTCTGTGACTAATGGAAAAGAAAAACACTTTTCCCCCCTTTTTTATTCCCATCCAGACAGGCAATTAAGTATACCTTGGATTAGATAATAAATCAAAGAGAGCCTAGGTTTTTTTTTTTTTTTTTAGTTTATTGACCATATAAAGAGGCGTAGCAAACACTAGGCTCAATCTATTAGGTGGAAAGGTGCTGCTGGAGCCCAATTAACATTACACATCTAGGTCTGAACCTGCCAGGCTCATTTATCTTCATTTTAAAAACTGTGTCAGCTCTGCAGCTAGTCAGCCTGAGCCTTACACTGAATGTGCTACAAAAGAAAAAGGACTCAAATGCTTTGATTTCAGAGATGCAAAGAAAATTGCATCATTACTTTTTGTTTTATTATCTTGTTAAACCTGAATCTACACAACTAAAGAGCCCTAGAGCACATTCAGTCTACTAATAGATCAGTTTGTAAATAGCTTAAAACAATAAGGTGTTTCCAATAAATTACAAGAAACACAAGCTTGACCAAGAAGGTTTTTTTCTCATTGAGGTTGAGATGCGGGGACACAGCCAGCTGCCTGCTTCTCAGCACCTGAGTAAGGATGTAAACCTGCCGTGAGGGCCGAGCTTTCAGTAGTTAACTGGAGGATTTAATCCAGCAGTATTAGTCGGAACAAGGACCTGCTGAAAGAAAGCTTACTCGCACTAAAAGTAAAAACCGTTTCACATTTCAGACGGTTTGGACTCCCTGATGCGTCACTGATTTTTCCCTTCATCCAGCTTTTAGAAAGAAAACTGTTTATCTCGTCCAAAAGCTGAATTTCTGGGGAATTTGCAAATCAGAAGCGTGAGCCGGGTGGCGTTTATAGAGGATTGGCCACCGTACAACACAACACCAGGGCCGCTTTTACTGCAGAGAGTTGACAGACGAGTTGTGCCATATGTCTAGTTTGGATGCCCAGGGTTTGAGACTGCTCATATCACCATCCCAAATACAACAGACCAACACCGTCACCACATAATACAACAAAAAATACTGTAATTTGGAAAAAATAAATAAAAAACTTCCCATCTCTAAGGTGACAATCCTCGACTTCCACTGCCTTACAAAAGTATTTACACTTCTTTAGCATTTAGCCAAATTACAACCATAAACCTAAGTGCATTTCATTTAGATTTGATTGATCAACACAAACGGTGCAGAATTAAAATATGATTAAAAAAATATATCCCGACAGATCGTAAGTTAAGCTGCGACCTGAAAACAGAAATAATCTGGTACAACTGCAAACATACCGAGACCTGGACATCTAATTAAACAGAAAGGCAGGAAAAGGAGAGCAGAGCATCAGAGAAGCAGCTGTGGTAACTCTAGAGGAGCTGCAGAGAGCCACAGCTCAGGAGGAAGCATTTAGTTCCTAAACAACCCAGTTAGCTCACGGCAGGAAAACTAATATCACTGATGCTCCATCCAATCTGAGGTCAAGATACTTTTCCAAAAACAGAACGGGTAACAATGTGCACAGCTGGAAGAGACGCCAGCAGTGAACTGAGTTTCTATTAAGTCATTAGGTCAATTAAGGGAAAGGAAAAGCTTAAGATTTTTATTTGTAAATAATCTTAGAAACAATAGATTTTTCTTCAACTTCACAAGTATAAATTCTTCTATGTTCAACCGGCTCACGCTGATAAAATGTGAAAACTTCCAAGACATAGGAATACTTTTCGCAAGGCACAGTAGTCCGTCTCTAGTCATTTATTCTCCTAAATTCAGTTTTTGTTCACACATGCATTTCTTTTTGCTCTTTCAGGTATTTTCATCTCTGGAAAGCCCTGAACAATTACCCAGCAAGCAGCTTCCCCTCGCCGTCTGCTGCTGTGTAATTTAGAGGAAGCTGCAAGCAAAGCCATGCAGGGCCTCATTAACATCAACCTTTCTAGACCACAGTCATTCCTTACACGTGTAGACATACACATACAGACATCAGGCTGCAGACACACACACACACACACACACACACACACACACACACACACACACACACACAGACGGCACAAAAGGGGAATACGTTCAGGAGAGCGAACGTGGCTCTCCAAATGAGAGCAACTCAATTGTCTGGATTTTCCCCTAAAGATGGGACTTACCGCTGCTCTCTGGAAGGCTCCTTTGGTGTAGGTGCCTCCTCCTCTGTAGTTGATGGAGGGGATCTCCTGGTTGAACAGGGAGCACTTGTGTTGGTGGGACTTGGGCGCCGAGATGTGGTCCACCCTCGTAACCACGTGGGTCTTGGACGAGAAGGTCACCAGCGCCACCCGCGTGTTCTCCGGCGCCACAGGGAAGTCGGACAGCATCTTGCGGATGAACCTGAGCTCGCTCTGGAAGTTGTTGGACCCTACGCTGGAGGACTCGTCCACCAGGAAGACGAGGTCCAAACAGGCGCTTTTCTCCCGCAGCTCGCGGACGTTTTGCTTGAATGCCTGGCCGAGGCGCTCCACCTTGCTCTCGGCGCTTTCCGACAGGTTGCCGGACGGCGTTGGGGCAGACATCTGTCTGGACCTACGAGACTGCTGCCGCCGCTGGGACTGCTGGACGGCCGGCCCGGCTGAAGTCCATACATCCAGGATGCACAAGACAAGAAGACAGGCGGTCGAAGGTGCTGTTAAAGAGCGAAACATAGTGTCGATCAGCCCGGCACCTCGGCCGGAGCCCTTTTGAATAAAGAAAAGGAGGTAAAACGTAGATTGTCTTTTCTGGAGCAATCAGTGACCGTAAACGTATCCTGTCACGTCAGCAGTTCGCAGGGTAACTCAGTTCAGAGTTCCTTAAAAGCATCGCAAGAAGAGGATGAAGATTCCCTCATTCAAAATGCGGTTCTTTCATCTGCTTCCCTCATGAAAGCACGAGGGAGTTTCTCCTGCAGTCCGATAAATAAATATATCTTTGCCCTTGCTCTTTGTACAGTCCCTACGTTGAAACGTGCTATTTTTGTTTTTCCAGGGAGTCAATACTCCTTTATCTGTCCTCCTGCGTGGCTGTCAATCACCTATCTGCTCTGTGTGTAGGATCCAGAATCCCCCTGAATGCCTCTCCAGTCCCAGTCTGCAGCCCCTCAGGCTCCTGTTCGTCTGTGTGACGCTCCTGCCTGCACCGTCGGCCGAGCACAGAGTGCTTGTCCCCCTCTTCTCCCCAAATCATTTAAAACACACACAAACAGAGGAGGAGGAGGAGGGTGAAGGGAAGGAGGGAGGAAAAAAGTTAAGAGAGGTTGAGAGGAAAAAAGGGGGCAGTCCAGCCGTGGCGTAAAGTCATTTTTTCCCTTCATCTCTCTCCTCCTCTTTTCCTCCCACCTCCCCCTCTATCCCCTATCTCTTTCTGTCTCTCCTGTCCCCCTCCTCCTACTTGTCTCCCTGCCGGTATTTGTCAATCTCTCCCATCCAGACGGCGGACGGAGGCTTCATGTCAGCGCGGCAACTCGCCTGTCAAGCAGTCAGCATTCCAGAGGAAACTCATCAGCAACAGGCGCTGTGATCATCTCCATATGTCCACACTTTCACACATCAGACCGGTGGCATCCGACAAAGATCAAGCACGCCGAGGAGGGAAAGGGGAGAAGCGGTCCGATTAAACACATCTAGGGAAACTCTAGCAGACACGTCTGAGGTTTAGTACTTAGGAAGAAAGAATCTGGATCTCTGTCCAGCCACATCTCTGCATATATCTTGTCCAACACGTCAAGCTAGAGGACAGACCATCCTTTCCGTACTTTGGATTTGTCTGGTTTTTCACACACAGACACTCAGGCTTCCATCTGTGCCATTTTCCAACATCACCTCAGTCTCCCAAGTCGCTTTCTTTCCACCTCTGTTTTTCCTGGGTGATTTTTATCTGTAACCAAAACAAAGGCAGACAGCATTACACTGTGCCTATTAAAGCAAAAACTCTGGTTTTACTGTAAAGAGCTCTTTTGTCATAAAGCTGTGGGGAATTGTAAAGTGGAAAGAGTCTTTTTGGTACAAATTTTATCAGCTTTCCACATCTAGAGCCTGGAATATGTCCCAATTCCTCTTTATAAAGTGGCTCAAACTCTGTCAAATTGAATGTAGAGGGATGTCTGTTCAAGTCTCACCACTATGTTTAAGGAAGAGTCTCAAGTTCAGCGGTTTTTCTCCAGGATCGTCCTGTGTTTATCTCCGATCACCTTCACCTCTGCTCTGACTAGCTTCCCTGTTGCTGCTGAAGGAAACCAGCTCCACAGCATGATGGGGTCACCACTGTGTTTCACAGTGGGCATGGTGTGTTTTTCTGTCCCCCTCATCTGATAAGAAAAGTTTCTTCCACACTGGCACTGCTCTACGAGGCTTGTGACAAACTTAACGGGACTTTTGTTGACTTTCTTTCATCAGATGTTTTTTTTCTTGATACTCTTACCTAAAGATTAGTAACTCTGACAAATTTTTCTATCTACGTTGTGGAGCTCTGCAGCTCCTCCAGAGTAAGTCTGGGCCTCTAAACCAGCCTGCCAGTTTAGGAGGACGATCATATCTTGGTTGGTAAGCAAGTTATGAAAATGCAAGATGGGTAAAATTGTAAAAATGTCTGCATAATACCGGTGGTTCTATCTGAGAAAGTGATAATGAAAATATGTGATGAAGCCCTAAATCTCTTTGGCCACGTTCACACAGCAGGTCTTGATCCTCAATTCTGATTTTTTCTACTTCTCGTGGTTCATACCGCCAATTAAACCCGACCACAATGAGACTTCTGTGTGAACGATTTGCAACCCTACGGCGATCTGCACAGAAGAATTATGGATTGTTTTTAAAGTTTATTCAGCAATGGGAGTCAGAAATATTGTCACAAGATCAGGAAGGGAGCTAATAAAAATAAAGCACAACTAATCATGGCCTATTGACTAACTAATGGCAGTTTCTGGAGGACTGACTGCAACATCTGCAGAGAAGTTTAATTGGACGTGCAGTCAGAGCCAGAAGTAGTGGGATTGTGTTTTGATGTGCTTGAGTGACACAAACTTCTTTCATAAGTTCAAATTATAAATTTCAGCCATTGTTTATGTCCTGATTTACTGCGTCTGCCTTCTGCTGGTGCAGCATGACGCATGTCTCGCATCAATAACATGAAAGTTGCATAAAATGCTAAATTACTTACTGTATGTTGTTACAAGTGAGATATGAGGGTACTCCGTTGTCTAGATTTAACCAATGTTGAAGAACAATGTAGGATAGGCTTAAATAATCTGGTCAGCTGTATTATAACTAGGACATAATATGAATGTCTTCAGCTAGTACAATAAATATCAAACCTCACCAATTTTCTAAGTAAATATATTTCTAAAGGTGCCGCTGACATGAAATTCTCACCAGGTGTTTCTAACGATTCATAAAGTCCAAAGAAATCAAACCGATGAGGTCAATGAACTAAGCTGCTTTTTCCTCTCTCCTAAACCAGAGTTTCAATGACTGTGATTGGGATCATCTTGTTGAACAAATTCACCCTCATTTCATTCTCATCATCCTGGTAGATGGAAGCAGGAATCAAGAATGTCTTGAGTATGTTTGTCCCTTCAATTACACAAAGTCAGCCAGTATGCTGAAAAACACCAACCCAACTTCACTCGGTTGGTGTTTTGAAGGGCCTTTTGCCGTATGGTGTACATTATGGCACTCAATTAGTTTAATATCGATCTCATCTAAACAGAGCATTCTCTCACAGCAGTTCACAGGTTTGTTCAAAAGTGGAGTCTTGGGTGGCGAAAGGCAATGGTGGTTGTGTGAATACCTTCTTGTTTGCTTTGAAAGCAATTACACCAGTTAATTACCAGGTTTTCTGAAGCTCTCCAAGAGTTGTCCTTAGCTTTTGGACAAATCTTCAGAAACGTGTCTGGCAGGGAGAACCTGGATGCAGTGGGTTTTAGCGTGATGATGTTTGGCCTGAACAATGCTACCTGGAACCTTCAGTAATTTGGAAATTCATCTGTAATCAATCGCTTAAGGCTGTAAATATCTTGGGAGATATTAGTGGATTCACCCATTATGAGATGCTGACACCTTGTTAATGAAGAACATTTTTAGACCATGAGGAAGGTACCATAACTTTAGAAACAACTATGTTTTGACTTCTTAGCACGTATGGTCTTCATGAGTTGTCGATGTGTTTAAAATTTATTTTTACTTTCTGTATTAAATATCTAAGTTTATGATTATGCTCAGTAAACAGAAGCGTGCACTGCAGTAGGAGTTAAATGTGTTTTGAGAGACATGGACGACTGATACATCAGCCAGATAATGGTACTGAAAACAAAAAGATTATAAATTAAAACAGCATTCATGTTTTTTCAACAATATCTATGTTCATAGTCATCTCTATTCTTTGTGAAGGAGTGAGAAACTATTGAAGAATGTTAAGTATAGGTGGCCTGTGTGTGCGTCTCCAAAGCAGTACATTACACTCTGTTGCACTATCACCCCCAAAAATTAACACACAGCTCAGACGAAGAGTGTTTTGTTGGCCCATAAGCCATACTTTAATTACGCTGGAAACTTCTGTAGAAGTAGGGAAAGAAAGTAGCGTCATACCAACCAGATAAACTGAATGAAAGAGCCACTCGGACCCAAAAACACCGGCGTGCTCAGGCTGAAAACACGCACCCTGACCTAAATTCACACACAGATGCTGCTACATAGACAAAAACATACGCTCTCAGCCTCAAACATGTTGAAAGGGGGAAGAGCACAGCTGTGACTTCCTGCATTTTGGCATTTGGAGACCCCTAACCAGACTTCTGCATGGCTCCCAGGAGAGACGGGGGGAGTGGTGGATGTAGAGGAAGTTTGAGGGCATGTGTGCTGATGGGAGGGTTGGGGAGGGGGGGCTGTGTATTCATCTCAAATATTTAAAAAAATGCACAAAGATCCAAACTTTTGTGTTTGTTCAAAAGAAGGAAGCGCTGAAGCAAATCTATTAAACAAAAACCAGACCAACCACACAGACCTGAGATCTGTTGCACATCAAATGAGAGCAAATTGATCATTTCATTATTAGTCTCCCTAAAACTAAGATGCTTGCAAAATATTCATGTCTCTATAACCTGTGGACATCCAGAGACTGCAGTGTCCGCACATTCTTCTTTAGAAAACACCTCAAATTGGACAGATTGTATCATGTCCCTCAAATTTTCAAATCGTGCAATACATTTAAAACTGGATGCATGTCTGGACTTTGGGTCATTGTAGCACATGAATAAAACACTTCGGTTGCACCTCCGGCCGCATTAATTCTGCTGGACAATGTCCCAGCGTCAAGTCTTTTGCAGCTTTTGCAGATTGGACTCTGATGGAGGCTGAATAACTGATAAGTTGTTCTGAAGACATCTTATCAGATTAAAGGGAGCTGAATACAAATGTGCATCACACGTTTGTACTTTCTTTTACTCTGGTACGAGTTGGTGAAGGTAAAAGCGGTATAGAAACTTTTGCAAAGCATTATACCGTACCAAATGGACTTCTACTTAAGAAGTCTTAAGAATATGTGAAAGGCATATGAGACGAAAAGTCAACACAAACATATTCACTCTACAAAATCCTGGACAGTTAAGTCTTAAAGACGCAGAACCGCCCGTGTTGTTTTTGCGGTTTGTTCTTCCGGAAACTGAAGCAGTCTTTAGTCACATGGACCATTTTATGCCCGTTAGGAGGAAAGCTAAAGTACTTGATCCACTTTGTGAAGACCAAAATGTGCTGCAGAACCTCCGGACATGGACTGCGGAAGAGTGTACGTTTTGTCATGGAGATTCCAGGGAGGTATTCTTGTAAAGTCATTAAAACCAGACCATTTAGTCTGGAAGCGCACAAATACATATGGTGATACAATACCACAAAGGCCAGAAAACCAGAGGAAGTCTGGTAAAGTAACTGTTGCACAGAAGAAAGGATGCATGACGTTGAATTTTGGTGATGGGAAAGGTCTGCTCTAATGTGCAAACTTTGAAAATGGCCATTAATCTTTCAAAGAAAAGTAGTTTGATAAAGCTAAACTTCTAAAAAAAAAAACCAAGAGAGCATGTATCAAAAACATATATACTCACTTTGAAGTCAAATCTGCTGTTTTCTTGGCTTTTCCACCGACTCCCCACACACCTGGTTCTTCAGTGTGTCCTCAGGGCAGGATGAGACATCAGTTACAGTAGCAACAAGTGTTGACACATTCCTCATATTTCTTTTTTCAGGCCTAAAGGATCAAATACAAAACTCAGCAAAAAAAAAAATTCATTTAACGCCTTATCCATAGGAAAAGAGAATTTAAAATGGTGCAGCAGAAGAGAAAAAGGTTGATCAAATTAAACATAAAGGTTCTATTAAAACAAATATGCTGAGATTAGTAACATGTTAATATTGACTCAAAAATCAGAGATGAAATATGTGAAGCAGTTTCTGTTACATTCACACTTTAAAAGTGTTAATAAATTTAATTAGTTTGCTCACTGACTGAGAAAAACTTCACAACGACGACAATAAAGTCCACATTCAAGTCGAACAGCCCAGTTCCTAATCCAATTGAAACTTTACGGTGAAACTGAGCCTCCACCCTGCAAAACTGACAATGTTTTTTATTAGAAAACCCAACAAAGTTATAATTGTGATCTTTTTTTGATCCACTAAAAAGTAAAGAAAAAAAATCTGACTGAACATGCTTCAACTTTTTGCAAGCGGCTATAATCTCACTGGAATCTCTTGTTGTATATTTGATAGCTTTAAAAACACAGGTGTTTAATTAATGTAATCATCTACTGTGTTAAAAATGTCACTGCAGAGCCAAAAGTGTTAAAATAGCCTTTTACCGGTGCTTATTTCACCTTTTGACGAAACTACCAGCATAAAGCAAACCCGCTTTTCTCTTACAACGCTGCAGTCAAATTACACACTCTTAAACTACAGGGCCCTTGCTTTGTTAGTTATTAATTTTAGCAAAACACAAGCCAGTTTAAACGTAAGCTGCCTGTTTGCGCCCATAAAACCAGAACTGCCTTTGAAAGGTTCTGCCCTGGATTAGAGAATAGTTCCTTTCTTGGTCTTTTCAGGCTTTTTGTCGTCACTTAAAAATGTTATAAACGGCCAAAAGGAACCACCAGAAGCCATTTACAACCGAGTTGTCTCTTTAAAACTAGCTTTTTCGCTCAATTTAGCTAGTTTTATAGTCCTAATTAGTTAATTAGCATTTCCAGGCTGACGCAAACGCTACAGAGACTTTCTCTGGGAGGGACGAACTGTAAATAAAACATGACCATTTTCATAAGAAACCACAAGTTGCCCCAGTTTTATCTAATTTACAGTGTCAAAGTTTTGAAGCCTTACAAACCTGGTAAAACGCCAGAGTTGCCGTTTCTCGAAGCTGGTGCAAGTTTGTTTTACATTGCCCCCTGGTGGCAGAGAAATATTAGTACACTACCATGACTGCAGTGATTTAATTAATCCGCTAGGTGGGGTAGTTACGCACCCTTTGGTATAAATATGCTTCACTCGAGGAAAACGAGAACCTCAAACTTCTTGTAATGCTTGAATATAATCGCAAAATCTGTAGATTTACTTCTGAATAGAATAGAATAGAATAGAATAGAAAAATATGTTTGAAGTTAACTATTTCTTTTTACAAACTAATAACAATTATTCAGTTTTCAAAAGGCAGTAGACCCAGGACTTTAGACACAAGTCAGAGTACATAACCGCAGGTATTTGTATTTGACGTTAAAAACAGCACAAAACCAATAAGCGCAATACTGCAACAGAATGGTATGTTTTCAAGTTATTTTATCATAAATCTTATCAATATTATGCTGAAAATACAATTCATTTTCAAGATATTTTATTTCATATTGACAAGTAACTGTTGCAATATATTGGATCAGAGAAGCTCAGATGTCAATAAACACACCTTTGCGTTTTTGCACGAGTTGATGCAATGCACACAATTTTTCATACTCTTTTTCACTGACTAATTATTTTAAAAAATACAGTATCTGTGATGCTCTGTAGGCAGCAATGCTGGATCGGAAGGTTTTATAGTGTAGCTGACTCTATTTATAGCACAGGCTGCACTCGCACACTACTTGAATATTTTACAAGTCATCCAGCTTTGCAGAAAGCTTTGTCCTTCAGCCAAAACCCCAAATCACAGACATACCATCCTTTTTCACTGAATGTCTTTACATCACAGTCTGAAGTGAAGCACCTGCATCGCTCACAGGCCCCGACTTACACTTAGTTTTTAATGTGGTAAATAACAAATATGTAATCTTTTTCTACAAGCACTTTCAAACACGTTAAGAATCACACTGTTAAGTCTGAGTATACTGAAATTAGTTGCACCTCATTTTATTTAGGGGTATCTGAGTCAAACGTGCTGAACACAAGTGATTTGAAAACCACGTATTATTTTCCTTCTACTTCTCAGTTGGCGTTCTGGTCTGTCACATGAAATCCCAATAAAATCCACTGAGGTTTTTGAATTTAACACAACAGAATGTGAAAAGTTCAAGGAATATGAATTTGCAAGATATTTTATTTCATTGCCATAGTATCTAGTAGATGATGGGTGATATCTGCAAACAAATTAAACAAACCCTGAATTTTATTTACCTATAACATTTTAATATTTTTTTCTCTTTCTCATTTCAGGTCAGTTCAACTCTCTATATCAGTGCTCACCTCTTTTCATACTTATCTTATGCATCGTTGCATGTGTGCTTTTTTTTCTTGAAGTATGAAAGAGTTGTACCTGCTGAGGCCCTCTCACCTCTGACCTTTGGCCTCCAGGCTATGCACCCGTTCAGTTTTCCTTGCACAACAAAGTTGCATAAATAAGCACAGAACAAAAAGTCACACTGGGGACTGAAAAGAAAGAAAGTGAGCGTCATCGTGGGAAAGATACACAAAGAAGAAGAGTGCTAGATTCAACACTTTGGCTAGAGCAATAACTCAAACACAGCAGAAGAAAAACATGCAGCAATCCAGGAGAACAGCTTTAAACTGAGCTCTAAGAACAAACTATCACAAGTTTCTTTACATTTTTTTTTTTTTTTAGCTTTGCCAGTTATTTCATTGCTGGTTTTTCTTCCGGCAGGTGAGCGGACGCAGCTGCTCGTCTCTTTTCGATGATCTGACTGGATCTGCTAGCCGTAGCTGAGCAGCAACGTCAGATACTCATGAAAGGAGTCAGCGTGGACGCATCAGCAAATTTCTTGGGTCATTAGCTGAAAAGCGCTGTAAAATCGACCAAAGTGATTGAAACATGAGGTGAAACTTTAACTTTCTCATTACAGTGAGAATGCTGCCCTCCAGAGTTGGGCCAAAGGAATAAACATTAGAAACGCAAAGTGTTAAGCTGCTTATTTGATTAATTTTTTTGTGTTCCACCTAATAAAACGTGTATTTTTAAATACGCGTCATCTTGTTTGACTGTTGCGCTCTGCACACGCTCCAAACTTCTCAAGAATACAAAACAGGGAAGTTACCACACACAGGAAAAAAAATTGAGATTAAGCCTCCTTCTCTCTTCTTTCTTATCTGTTTTTGTGATTTTTGTTGTGGTGTAACTCAATCACACCAACACGATCATTTACTACATCCACTGCTGCGCACACATCAGGCAGAGTCTCAAGAGATAAGGACACAAATTGCCTAATTTACTTTCCACTTCACATGAATCCAAAATACATCAAAGATTTTCTTAAGGGAAGAACATCAGGGGATTTCTACACTTTCACAATGTCTAATAATGTTTTCCCATTAATGTTTGTTATTAGCTTAAAGGTGACGATGACTCTCACAGTCAGATGCTTTTTAAGCTGCAAAAACACAAAACCAAATATGTTTGGTCTAATTTCTACTGCAAATATCTGCATACATCTGAATTTGGCAAAACTAAGATACAAGTAACTGTTCATCACGACAAAGGAGCTTAAGTCAATAATTCCTTGGTATTAATGAAAAAGTTCTAGTTATAAGTGAAATAATCTGCTTGTGGAAGCATTTTTCAAATATTAAAAGCTAAAATGCCTTCATCTACTGGCAGATTATTTCATATATAACTAGTATTTTTTCATCAATATTATAAGATATTTGCACAAAACAACTGAACCAAAAACACCTTGTAAGCTTTTGCTTTGCAGTTTTAACCCCGACTCTTTTTCTCTTGTCCTTACTTTGTTCCCCTTGCTCTCTAATTTAAGTTTGCTGCACTGTGGTGGTCAGGAGGACGAACTGCCCAAAGAAAAACCGAGAGAAAGCCGCAACAGACCCTAGAATAATTGCTCTTAATTAGTGCAGTTTGTCCAAACGTTAACGGTCTGGAGGTTTTTCACAGCCTCGTATTCCTCCGTCTTAATCTGTCCAGAGGGAAAAGAGGGGAGAGAGCAACCCTCTGCTTTAGGTCACATCCTGAAGCAGTGTGAACTGGATCCAACCAGACTTCCATGAAAACAGCCCAGAGCAGAAGGTGCTGAGCGAGCGAGGGGGAAGCTAATACGATCACACAGAGGGAAGAGGATTCCTCATCTTAAAAACAACCCAGTCTAAGTTTTTTTTTTTCATTATTATATCTGCAAAACATTGTTCTCTGAGACATGCTCTGAAACAGGAAGTTATACTCATGTTAGTTTGAGGAGAACAAAAACAATCTGTGCTGCTGGCTCAGCGAACAGGGTTATAACAGGAAACATGTTTTTCTGCAGGGAGGAACACTTTGGATGAGGAGTACAATGCAGAGAATCACACAAAGTCACTTATTTGACTGAATATCTTATTGTTTTTTCTCCTTCAGAAATGAACACCTGGTTTTCAGTGGAACCAATCATAAAATATGTGAAACGCATGTTTACGAGAAAAAAACACCAGTCAGACGTCCTTTGTCCTGACAGCAGCCTGTCCTAATGGGAAAACTGATTGCGGAGTATCTGAGCTGATTAAAATCTGGAGGAGGAGCATTGAAACTCTGAGTCAACTCTGATGCATTTTGTAATTGCAACTCAGCAAAAAAAAAAAAAAAATTGAGCAATGAGACAAAACACAAACAAGTTCAGACTGGTTCAGATACATCAGCAATCAAAGTGAACGTGATCTTCCAATAAGCTCAGCTGCTTCTAGAAGGAGACTCTGCTGGATACGAGACAGTGTGTCATTTAAATCAATTTATTTAACTCAAATTCAAGTTTGAATAACTTAAAGCAAAACTAAACAAGCAGGAAGTGTAGTTTTATGATGGCAGAAACAGAACAGGGGAAACTTTGAATGTTTCATTTTTGAAATGTTTCTTGATATTTTCTGCCCAGGGTGAGCTTTGTGAACACTTGTCAAATGTTTTTAGACCTGCTGTGAGACAATGATAATATATACCATTCCCCCTCCTTTAAACTTGACTATAATAAGTTTGGATTTTGCTGTAAATATTATTATTATTATTATTATTATTATTATAGAAAATACTGTCTACCCAATACAGGATATTAATGTACAATATGGGTTAAAATAATAATTTGAAAAAAATGTATGGCTAAATCAAAAGCACACATTCATTATATTTTAAGATGTTGAAGAGGACTGCATTTTTATTTCATATTTTAATGTTTCTGTAACCATAGCAACTCCTAAAGTGTGAACCACTTTGCAAAATGAAACGAGGAACGTTTATTTTGCAAAACGTTTGCTGCCCTGTTTCTCTGTGACTTAAACAGTTTTTTGCTGTTAGATATAGACAAAACAAACTGATGTGAAAACATCAAAAAGAATAATGAAACAGATGTCCTACCTTATGTTTTGTACAAAGTTCAGCTTCAGTCTATATGTATATATATATATATAAGATGATTTCATACCGGAAAAACACAAATCCCAAAAAATTATTTGCAGATTCTTTTTAAAATATGTGAATTTGTTGTAACGCTCTGTCCACATCGCATCTTTAACAAGATGCTCAGAGTCGACTTTAGCAGAATGGATCCATCTGTAGTCAGATTGGATTGTTATCATGAATACAATATTGTATACTTTAATGATGGCATCCCTTTTGTTACATTTAAAAACAACCAGCATTGATAATGTGTTGTGGCTCCTTGTGTTTACAGATTCACCTGAATCCTCATGTTTTGATCGTGATCGGTCTGTGTTTTCGCACACCCTGTCCCAGCAGCCCACAGGTTTCTGGGGACTTTGTAAACACAAGGCTCGCATTACCACCTCCACTCCCATCCTCCTCCTCCTCCTCGTCCTCCTCCTCCTCCTCACTCTTTTTATTTCCTCTTTCTTTCCCCCTGGAGCTTGTTTTCCTGTGGATTCATACACTCCTCTTTTTCTCGCTCAGGTCACTGGGCTCCTTTCTGCTTTCCAGACATTTCCCTTCCTGTGCTCCTCCTCGAATGCCTCCCTCCTGTAACGCCCCTCCTGTCGACCCTGTTTGTTGAGCAACCCCATCTTAAGTTTCGGTAAATAGCCTGATGAATACCCGTTCATAAATAAGCACTATGTCGCTTCGGTGATACCCAGAGGTCCGAGTAAACATGTGCTCAGTCGATCTTCGGATACGTTTCTGGGACATTTATGAACTGCTGTGTTTCTCCATATGTAAGCTTTGAGTGGATCTTCGAATGAAATGTTCTACACCAGCTGCTTTATCTTCGTACTTCTGCAAGAAGGCAATTTTGTCTTTGCTAGAAAGAGACACTTCAAATCTGTGCAGAAGAAGATGCTAATATTTGTACTTTTCACTGACATTTTTGCTTTTTTCTCCTCATTTTTAACTCGTTTTTTGAGTAATTTCGGGCCCTGCGCCCTGTGATGGACAGGCACCCTGTGCAGGGTGCACTCTCATCAGTTCACCCCTGGAGACAGAAATCTGGCTCAGACAAACGCACCTCCTCCCCCTGCATGTACGTCTTATTCCAAGTTAAGCTGGTTTTGACTTGCTCCTCTGGCTCATCACTTTATACCATCACACTGAGCCTGGAGCTGAGACTCCTTTGTCTGTTTGCCCTTCAAACATCGTCAAATCATAGACAAGATTGATTCGTAAATGTGTTGTTTTTCTTTTTCATAAGAGCTAAGTGAATGGTTGGAGTCAGAATAACTTATGGTGGAGGGTGTAGAAGGGGGGGGCGGAGGGGTTGGTTAACATAATGGGTCAACAACAGCTGAAAATAGAGCATGTTGTAACAGTAGACAACACCTCAACCACAGACTAAAGTCAAAATGACCTAGTTAAATCATCGCATCCTATTACAAGTAGTCACTATAAGCGAAAAGTCCCAAAGCGTTTCAGCAGCTGCAGCTGTGAAGATGTTCATGAAGACATCATTTCTCAAAGACGCCGCCTTTTTTTTTTTTTTTTTTTTTAAACTTAATTTCTTTAATTGAGATATTCCTTGTGTACAGCATCACCTTCAGGTTTCTGACCGCTTTCTGGCAGCAGAATAATCACACAGAAAGAAATCTGCAAAAAATAAAAAACAACCTTTAAGCTGAGCTGACCATGAAGAAGGTTGATTTGTGAGCAGATGATTCGGGCATGCGTTTTGATTCCCTTATTGTGCTCAGCCCACTGTGAGTTTTCTCAAACCGTCGTCCACATCTTTACGGTGTTTCAAACTTTTCATGATGTCATCGACTCTACCAAAGTTCCCGGGGATGTTTGTGGTGATGTCACATCATCACAAACCATTTTTTATGGTTAAAACTGAAATTTACAGAAAATCATCTTTTTTTTTACACAAAACCAACCAACCGAAGCACAAGGTTCCATACTCATGTTTACATTTGTGATGGTAGGACAGAAAAATGTCTGTCATACTTCCTAAACAAATGGTTGACAATGTAGATGGGTTCTAATGGTTGCTATGGAGACCTGCTGACCCCATGACATCACTTCCTGCTTCCATCTTCTCACATTGGGCTTTGGAGATTTTTGATTCGTAACTTGGGTTTCTGTTCAGTCTTATTTATCAGGGTTCAAGTTGCTTTATTATTTTTTCTTACTTTAGAAAAGCAGCATTTTAACCTCTATTAGTAATTTTCTGATTTATGAAGATAAACACACACACACCTTATTTGTTTAGTACAAACTAACCCATGAAATAAATTGAATTGAAACCTTCTATGTGTCTTTAAAATGTTGCTTTTTTCACTAGACTTTTATTCCAAATTTGACTTAAAGTTCTTTGAAAACAGTTCCATCACTCTGATCACCGCTATGCTGACAGGAGCCCTGAAGCACAAAGGACTGGAAAAGAGGACGTTGCTGCAGAGATTAGAGCTCGGTTCGGGTCAGTCCATTATTGTGATGAACTGGCTGCAGTCCAGGTTCGACACCATCAGAGCCATTTCTCTCCCAGAAGAATCTGGTGCAGTGTCACTTCTTATTTCAGCCAACAGATACAAAACCTCTTTCATCTTCCAACTAATTGGCTTCTGCTTCGCTCCGTCTGGTTGCAGCAGAAGTTGGACATGAACAGTTTTTTCCCCCCCTTAATCTAAGATCCCGTCACATGACCAAAGGGCAAAGATTACATTTCTAGGCAAGAGCAGCAGTTCTGGCCTTTATTTCCTGCACTCTGATCTGCATTTAAGAGCTTTATTGAATCTGTTCATGAGGTTTTCTAACAGCACGGCAATAAAATCTTTCTGAAACAGCTGCTTCGAGGAAGCTCCCTTAATTTCCATCCCAGTTTCAAGTTTTTGCAGGTTTTCTTCCTGAATTTAACTCCATCCAAACCCCCTCACTCCTCCCCCACAGCATCATGATGCCACCACCATGTCTCATAGCGTGTTCGTGTTAGGTTTTATTTTTTTTTAATTTTAAATATGAAAAACCTTTTATTTGTGAAAACTACGAACCATTCTGTACTTTCCCTTTAATTTGATCCATCACATGAAATTTTAATAAAAACACATATTTACCTTTACAGCAAGTTAAAGTTCAGCTTCTTTTTTTTTCCAATGAAATAAAAATTCGAGTGAAGTTTGCTCCACTGTAGCCGTGATGAATGCAGCTCAATCACTTTTATAGAGTGAAACGACCTGAAGCGGCCTCATCTGTGTGTGTGTGTGTGCGTGTGTGTGTGTGTGTGTGTGTGTGTGTGTGTGTGTGTGCATTTGTTTGTGTGTGCGTTTGTTTGTAATACCTTGTGAGGACGATTTTCCTGACATATACTATGCTGTGGGGACCAATTGCTCCTTGTGGGGACCGGAGCCTGGTCTCCACAAGGGGAAACCCTGTTTTTGGGTCAGGGGTCAGAGTTAGGGCTAAAGTATGAATTGAGTTTTGGTTAGGATTAGGGTTAGGTATGTGATGGTTAGGGTTAGGAAAAGGGTAAAGGTAAGGTTTAAGCTGTAGAAATGAATGGAAGTCAATGGAAAGTCCCCACAAAGATATCAACACAAACGTGTGTGTGTGTGTGTGTGTGTGTGTGTGTGTGTGTGTGTGTGTGTGTGTGTGGATCGTTCTCCTCTCTGTGTGCTCTGCCTGCCTGGCATCACAGCCATTACCCCTCATGTTTGCATGTTATTGTTCCAGTTTTCCAGCCACTGAGCAGCAAATAACCTGAAGGAGTAGTGGGGTTAATCATTGACAGCCTCATCTGGAGAATTGCTGCACAGTGCAGATTGTGTGCAGCATGTTCTTTCAAATGTCCATTTTGTTGAAGACTGAAGAGTAAAATGTGAGGATCATCTCGGGGTGGACTTCTGCCTGTGAAACAGAAAAAGCTCAAAGAGGGGGTTTTGTTTTGCAGAAGGTGTCCTTGTGTGTGTGTGTGTGTGTGTGTGCAGGTGTTGTTTCTGCACACGGCACGAGGCAGAAAGTGGGTCCAGGGTTGTTTTTTACCACAGAGATAAACTCCTAACAGCTAATTCAGGACGCTGGAGCATCGTCTCTTACCTCTTACCAGGAATCTGCTTCTCAGACTCAGAAAAAAGAGGAATTTCTAACCCTGTCATGACAGAAACCTTCCTCCTAAACATGATCCTCGGTTAGATTTGTATGAAAGTTATGACTCTTGGTCAAATTTTAAGGATTTTTTTGATATTCTGAATTAGTTTGGAAATTCATCTGCTCTGTGTTGACCAAACTACAGGAAACTCTTCCAGAGGAACAGTGATGTGTCTCATCTCATAGGTTTACATATATATTTTTTGTTGTTGCTTTTCTGACGTCATTTTGTGAAAATGATTGTTTCTCTGAGATCACTGCTGATTGTTCTAACATACATCTGAGTTCTCCAAACAACCAGAACTCCTGCTTTTACAGTGGTCCTCTCACTTGCTGATTACCACCTAAACATGCAGGTTTTATTAGCAATACCTTGCAAAAACTTTAAGATCAGAGTGTAAGAAGTTTTTCATGAACAGCTTTGCTTTAATGCTGACTGTTTTGGTTGTGAAGTTTTATGCATTTAAGGATATATTAAGGATCAAAATCTGAAATAGAGACCATTGTTTATGTTATATCCAACAAACCCAACAACTGGAAGAGGACGTGCCTCATTCAGTAATAACAGTAGAATATTTGACCTCTTGACCTTCTTGTTTTTAGCATACATCTTGGCTCAGATGGGACTAATAAACTGCAGCGACTATTTCCCAAATCTATCACCTCACAATGATTTCATCAAACCTCTTTAACCGACTCTGATCACATTACTGTAATTAGAGGCAATCACAGCGAGCAAACAAAACGACGCCATTGATTTGATACTGACCAGATGAGGAAGATGATGAAGGAAGCGTCACAGCCTCAGTCAAAGCCATTACAGTGTCGTGATCAGATCAATGAGTGTGATTAAGTTTGATTGCTGACTTCTTAAAGCCTCGCTGATTAAAAGGTGATAAAAGGTAAAGAAGGAAACAATGTCAGTTTCCTCTTTTTGAGATACGATGAATGAACATTCGACTATTCAAACACGAAAGTTAATGTTTTTAAGCCTTTGCTGATTTTAATGAGGAAAAGTTTAAAGGAAGAATAGAGAAACAATAGCAGGCAGAGTGCAAAAGACAATCAGACTGAAAAAGTCACAAAACAAGCAAACGAAACTTGGCATCGTGTCTCTGAATGTGTGACCCCTTTACGGTATATTTTCTCATTTTGCATTTATTTATTTTTGTCCGATTTTTGATCTTTTCTGTCCTGATTTTATCAGGTTGCCATTTTAACGAAGCCCAGGTCAGGTTTTTTTTTTTCAGAGAAATACTTTTGAAGACAAATGACTCTGAAAAAACCAAACAAAAAAAAAACAAAAAAACAAACAACAACAAAAAACAATCAAATACAATTTAAATGTAAATTACCTTTGGTTATTTTGTCTTAAACTATCCTTGTCCCTGTCTGAGTCGCCTGGTAGCTGGTAGATATTTTTGGAATCACATAACCACATTTGTTCAGAACATCTTCACAAAACATACATTAATCAATACGTGATCAGTATGTTTCAAATATTTTGTCAAACCAAACTCATCATCATAATCTTCGTCATCATAATTAAAGACTTCTAAGATTGTTTTTCCCTAATTTTGCAACACTGCAGCCATTTTTTGTCTCTAGAGACTCTTGGTGACTAGTTTTGGACATTTTTAATTGAAATATTGTCTCTAAATAATAGCTTATATTTCTGCCCTCTTTGAATGTGTTTTTTTTATTTAATATCTACCTGAAATATCCTATTTCAATGAGCGTCTCCGTACTAAAAGCTTAACAGAATACTGAGTTTCAATTTATTTCAATCATGGCTAGCAAATAAAAATAAAACAAGCAAAAACTTAATAGTTAAATATGACAACATTCAAAAACAACATTCAGTTTAACAGCTGAATGTTGTGAAATTAAAGAAAAACATATAAAACTGAAATAATCTGTTTTATAGCTATTAGGCCATTAGATTATAAATAACACATAAATCTTTTGTTACTGTTCTTTAAAAAAAATCTGTTTTTCATGAATGAGAACAAAAAGTAGTCTACACTCTGTTGACGGATTTTAATTTTACTATTTTACACAAACCACCATTACATGTAAACAGGAGTTACGTCTCAAAATAGAGGCTGTCCACAGCCCGAGAGGCATTTTGCGGCTTGTTGATAGATAATGACTCAGCATCTGCCCTCAAATTATCCATAATAACTGAACTCTGTCTCTCATGATGACCTATGAAAAATTGTCCAGGGAAACTGCTCTGCTGCAGCAAAACGTCTGCAAGCAACATGGACGGTGTGAGAGCGGCCGAGCTCCTTCCTGTGATAAACACAAGAGCAAACGTATTTTCTACAGATTCCAGGAAAACTGCATCCATTTTTTGAAAGATTTAGAAAAAAAACATCTAATTTCTGTGTGACTGGGATTTAGTTTTTTAAATTTTGATAATTTAATCAGAGTGCTGGAGAACGTTTTATTAGTAATCCATGACTTTCCTTATATGAGATATAAACAAGGCATGTCACAGAGGCTTGTTTCCAGCAGTAATCTGCAGGAAGAAGACCCATAATCATCCTGTTACCACACGCAGGGAGCGGGAAATCCCCAAAGTTCACTGCTGGCTGGAGAACTGCAGCATCTTAGGGTCACCATGTCTCCATGACAACCATTTGACATTATTTACAATCCAGGGTTTCCTTCTGTGTTTTATAAGCCTGGCGGGCCACCAGGCTTTACTTGTACCCCTACCAGGCTGAGCATTTCTTATTTATTTTATTTAATTTTTTTAAATGTTTGCATTTTTTAAGACTTTATAGTCGGTATTTAAGCATTAATCTTCCAATAACACGCAATTATCAAGTGATATTTTCAAATTTCCTGTCAACTTGAAGCATTTTAAACTCAAAAACACGGCAGAATGATTGTCCTCGCGCCCCCAACCACCGGGCTCAGCAGGTTTTCTGGGAGAAACTCTGCAATCTAACTGATTGTTTGGGAGTGAGTCCAGGTAAATGCCTTTTTCCACCCTACCATCACAAACATAAACAAGTAAAGTTTGGTAAACTCTTCTGGGCCTTTAACATAATTTGACTCTATAAGGAACAATCACTCCAGGGTTGAATGAAAGACCTAAGCCTGATAAGCATGTTTCCCTCTTTTGTGTGTCTGCTCTGTCTTCTCAAACTGTGACAGATGGCCGCTCGCGCTGAGTCAGGCTCTGGTTCTGCTGGAGGTTTGTTCCTGTTAAAGAGGAGCTTTTCCTCTCCACTGTTGCTACATACATGCTCCGAATGAAGGACTGCAGTGAAGTCAGGAGGAGTGAATGCTGTGAATCAGTGACTGTGTGCAATCTGCTGGTTTATATTTGTTTAGATTTGCTACATAAACAAGCTGAAATTGAAATGAACTGAATTCAACTTCGATGGAGCCCAAAATCAGCTCCAGCCTCGACCAAACATCCTCCCAGCTAATACCACCCTGGGCAACCACCCGCATCGTAACCACATCACTGTCTCCTTCTGTATTAAAGGAGAAAACCAAGTGACAGATTAATGTTAATTTTATTCCATTTCAATCTCAATTTTCCCCTCTGACTAAATGCAGTGGTTGAATTTTTCCTCTGTATCTGTGAATCAGTGTAATCCCTGCCTTTTAATCTGCTCTGTGTGCGTCAGTCGTTCAGGAAGTGTTTTAGTGTCAGCCAGGTGGATTTCATATTAAATCCCTGTAGATGCTTTCAGAGTAAAAACGTGTTGGACAGCAACAACGACGACGATGCTGCCGCTGAAAGCCTCTGTGCTGCCGGAGCGACCTTGACCGAAATAACAGAAACCCTCCCTGCTCTGAATACGCTGCAGCCCAGCTGTGCTCCCATAGATTCCCATCGCTGAATGAGGATGTGAGATGAAACATCAAATTAAAACAAAGAATCTGAAGAATTATTTTTGAAAGGAACAAAAAACATTTGCTGTTGCTTTGTATCATTTAATTGGACCTTAAAAGTTTTTTTTTTTTTTTTTTGACTGAAGTTGGATAAGGTGCAAATGGATCTCAGTAATTAGAGTATGACTGGAAATTTATGTTTTGTGGTAACTTACTTCAAACTGAGAACGTTCAAACTCATTGCAGTCAGACACTAGATCAGGACCTTCGAGGAACACCGCGCCCCACTGTGAGACCCATGTTCAAGCATGTATTTTATGTTACAAGCATGTATTTTATGTATTTTTTATTCAAGCAAACAAAACCCAGTTGCTGAGATAATGAAAAGCTGACATGAGACAAAAAAAAAAGAAAAAACTTGAAAAGAAAACATTTTAATTCAGAAGCGCTATTTTAAGGCCATGTTGTTTGGTAGATAATGAGTTATACTAAAGCTGGCTGTTTACAAAGTGCTGTATCTAAGGTTATTAATGGAAAATTGAGTAGAAGGAAAAAGTGTGGTATTGAAAAAGGTATAATTGCAGATTTGAGCAAATCCAACCTGTACCCCAGAAAATCCTAATTCCAGCAGTTCATATTTTGATCTGTTTTTTAATCATTTTGTACAGTAACAATTTATTGGGGTTTGAGAAACTCTACGCCAAAATTGTCAAGATTTGTGGTTTGTGGTGGTGAGAACGAACGCTGACGACCCAGGTTGTGATGAAGATGATGCATTTAATGATGAATGTAGCTCAAAACAGTCCAGATCAGGCAGCAGAGACAATAGCACACAACTAAATACCAGTAGCAACTGACAAAAGACTGATTACGGAGCAGGGTAGCCTCAGGACTATCCAGTTCAACTGAGAACTACAGACGACAACTGACAAACGACAAGGATCTGACAAAGGACAGAGACAACAGGTGGGCTAAAATACACTGGGAGTAATTAGGGGAACGAGAGACACCTGGGAAACAATTATGGAGCAGACATGACAGCACAGAGACTCACAGTGAACAGGATCACAATAAGCACAGAAAACTCAAATCCTAACAAAAGTCGTCAAAGCATACAGAGAAACACCTGAAATTTGTATTGAGCAAGTTTACTATTTTAGGATTTAACTTTCTAAATTTAAAATTCCTGAAATGAAATGCATTTTTTTAAATTAAACCGTTAATTAAAAAAATTACACCGTGTGTGTATTCAAAAATGTGTCTGTATTAACCTAGCACTGATCAAATACGGATAATTATTCAATTCCAGGTAAACATTGATCAGAGAACTACATCAACAATTCACAACAGGGTTCCAACTTTCTGACGAAATGCGTCTTGTGCGAATAAAGCAGCGATGGAGTGGGGCTGTCAGCGAACCGCGAAGCCTGGAAAGTGAGTCGTGACGTCTGAGTAAAAAAAAAAAAAAAGTCTAAATTTAGAAGCAGCCTTTCTGCTGCGTCGCGTCCTGAATAATAACTGAGGCTATGAGGCAAAACTTGGGACAGAATATGAACTGAGACAGAGCGCAACTGCAAGGTGAGGAGCTGCTGCCTAGAAAATAGCTTTAATTTATTGTGTGTGTGTGTGTGTGTGTGTGTGTGTGTGTGTGTGTGTGTGTGTGTGTGTGTGTGTGTGTGTTTGTGTTTCTGTGCTTCAGATTTGGTGAACAGCTGGTAGCTGAGGGGAGGAAAAGAAAATTACAAAAAGGAGGGTCCTAGAGAAAAGAAAAACAGACAGGAGGAGGCAGCCATGGGGAGGTGCTATTATGTTTTTATATGAAGGGGAAGTATGGATATGAATCCAAACACAAGTCCTCCTGTCTAAACTCTGGAGGACAGAAGAAGAAGAAGACCAGGCTGCTGCTGCTGCTTTTAACCTTCCGCTGGTTTTCCTGCTGCACAGAAGAGATGATGGTTGTGCCTGTTCTCACATCTGGGACAAGGACGCTGTGAGAGCTTTAGAAAAAGAGATATTTATTATTTTGAGAACAGCTTTGAATCGCACACGAATCACGAATAAACTGAGTAGTAACCGGAATATGTGCTTGTGTGCTTCTTCTGCGGTTCTGCCGGTGCGTAATTACTCCAGCCGGGTAAATGAAAACATATTTCTAGGCTGTTTTTTGAAAGCTTGTGGCTTATTTCCTACTATCCTTTAAAAAATATACATATTTTATTTAGTTTTCAACCCCTCCTGAAAAGCTGCTGACATCGCCGAAAAAAAAAAACAGGCAATCCTTCCTCATCAGATAAAGTGCGGCACGTTTCAGTGAACATTGTCCTGTGCGCAGGGGAGGACGTGCGCACAAGGCGATTCAAGCGCAGTGGGGCAAGCATCAGGTGCCGTGCGGAGGAAAGAAACAAGACAACTTGGACAATAAATTTAAAAAAAAAAACATCTATAAGTGAATCAATATGACGGACGGACCAAGACAACGGAGCAGCACGGCGGGCTCTGCCAAGGATGCGGCCGCTGAGAAGGAGTCTGGGGGAGTTGCGCTCAAGAAGGAGATCGGACTCGTGAGCGCATGTGGGATTATAGTCGGTGAGTGGCTCCCTCTCTTTACTACATCCTCGGTGTGTTACTGTGCTCACTGTTGACTCACGTTAATAAAAATGTAAAGCCCAGACTGGTCAACGAGGGGGTCCAATGCTGTTAAATTTACCTGAGACCTTCTCTTGTTAATCACTAAAACTTTTGTTATCTGCTTTTAATGAGAGTGCACTCACTCACTCACTCACTCACTCATCTCTGCAAGAAAGATTTTAGAGGCACATGACTGGCAAGCTTAAAAATCTGTTTGCACAACTTGAGGCTGATTTTTATTTATTTATTTATTTATTTATTTAATTTCATTTTACTTTGCCTAACATCTCCAGCTCAGTCAGACTGTGCAGTTAGATTCCCCCCTCCCCCATCATGGTACTGCCACCTGCATGTTCCGTCATTGAGATGGTGCATTCAGTGTGATGTGTTCGTTTTCCACCACTCATGACGTTCTGTATGCAGATCGCCTTCTTCTGAACCTTTAATCTGCCCCATCTATGGACGCAGAGGACTTCCTCTGTTGGCTTCTCTCAGCAGTTCAACCCAGCTTCTCACTTTTCCACATTCAGAGACTTAAAGCTTTTCCCCCCATCAACAGATTCTCCCTTTGTGTGTCTGGAGTTGTTCTGAGAATGGAAAGCTCAGTTTGGGGATGTTCAAAATATCTGAGCACACTTGAAATAAGACAAAACCAACTTACAAGTAACATTTCAGCAACCTTGTTCATATTCATAAAACAGTACCTGTTCCACTTGCAGACTATTTCACTTAAAGCTAGTACATAAAACAATCTCCTATTCCTTGCTTAACAGTATCTTAGAGTTATTTTTGTCTTATTTCGAGCGTATTAAGATATTTGAACTAGTAACGAGACCAAAAATACTTGGTAAGATTTTGTGTTTTTACAGTGTATAACTTAATTCTGCTCCAACACTAAGAGACGTTCACAGAACAAAAAAACCAGGCTAGCTGGATCGACGCTAAGGCTAAATTACATGCATATGGACTCTATGTAACAAAATGACATGACAAAATGTGAAAAAACTCAAAGTGTTTGGACATTTTTTGCAAGGAACTGTAGCTGACAGAGAGTAAGCTCAGTCTGGTTAATGGGTGTCAAATTGATCCGCATTGTTTCATTTAGCATTTTGATCTTTTTCCTGCAACCTTTTGCTGCCAAAGTGCAATCAGAACGAGTGACCGGCCGTTTCAGCACATATTTTTATACCAAAATTCAAGAACTAAAGCAATCTCTGATACTTTATTGGCACCATTTGCTTCGCTGTTAAGCCTAACTTAGCCCAGAGACAGTGTAATGACACAGAGAGGGTGACGGGACTGAACCGAGGTCAGTCAGGCCGAAACAATCCAGAGGACAAACATGTAAAGATAATCCCATCAGTCTGATCAATACCAACCAGTGGGCCTAAACATGCTGCAGGATGTCCAGACGGAGCGAGGCTGGTCGTCACTGGGGGTGACTCATTCGTGTGTTTCCAAGGTAACGAGAGGGGGGGGAGTCAAGGTGACAGCAAGAGTGCGAACGGCACAGTGTCCTCCCAGGAGGTTTGCTGACAGAGGAAGAGCGAGAGAAGTGGAGAACAGATAGAAAGATATGGAAAGCAACAGTCGGGAGGTTTAGGATCAGATATGTGGATCTGACTGGAAAGATCACATTTTAGACGGGCATTAAAAGTCAGACCTGGGTCATATTTAGACAAAAAACAGCCACTTTTTCCTACAGTGAACTAGAAAAGGCGTAGATAAAAATAGCAAGCCATGGAAGAAACTCTAAATGCATTTGGCAGCTGGCAAAAAATAGATTAGTAGGAATAGCATAGTGGAGGATATATGATGCTGTGGGTCTCTTCTCTCTAACAACTTTACTGAAATATCCCATTGATTCTTCCAGTAACGTGAGAACGGATCATCTCTGGGTAAAAGCCAAATGAACTAAGAATATGTGTGCAACTCAACGGAGAAACAGTTCAACAAACACTCTTCTTCCTTGGCTGTTGCAATAATCAGGACTAAATCCTACAAAAAATATTAAGAGGGTTATTTTATGCTGCTTCAACTTGGCTGATGAAATAACATTTAAGCCCAGAGCTGTTAACTTGAAGATATATTTCTGTGGCCCACAGAAATAGCTGCGGTGGGCCGGATTTGGTGTCCGGCCTCGAGTTTGGCACATGTGCCCTAAGCAGTCTCTTATTCAGCTTTTATTATTACTACTATTATTTTTAGGTGTGAGATTATGCAACTACAATAAAAAAGGAATTTCTTTCAGGCTTCTTACACATCCCAACCAGAAGGGACAATTAATGTGTCTGGCCACAGCAGACACGGGAGAGTTTATGAGCGCAAACAGCTTACGAATCAGAGTCATTAAAAATATTAACACAGTTTTTAACAGGAGATAACAGTGCGTCCGCGTGCGTATTAAAGCATTAGCCCCGCCCACTGGTAGTAACAGCGCTGCATCACGTTATTTATCTCTCTCCGTTCAAATGAACTGTAACAGAGAACTGGGGCTGACGGCCATTCCGGCGTCGAGGATTTGACAGAGTCGCCACAGAAGGACAAGTTACTTCACCAAAGTAATTCACTCGCGCTCGCTCCGGTCAGGTCGTCACGCGCCAGAGAGATGGGAGCTCAGGTGACGTGGACGATGCGTGAAAAGGACTTCAAACGCTTTTTTTTATGGTCCGTGGTGTGAGTTTATCTAACAGGTAATCCAGCAGCGCGGCGTCGCCAAATGAAGATTGCAAATGAACTTTTGGTCACTTCAAAGGACTCCGCCCTGATAATGCTGTTTTATTAACTTCTGTGGTTTGAACTATCAGTACAACTCCAGTGTTCATTGCCAGCACACGATTTAAAAGCATTTTAGTGGGACGACGTACAAACAGCACCCCGAGCATCCAGTTTTAGCTCGTCGTTGTCCGGACGCCTGAGGTTTCCGTGTCGTTTCCGTTTTGACTGAGAGGCAAATGAAGCGGGGAGGCCCACACTGAGTTTCATTTCTCTTAGGTGTCATAACTTCACTGAGGAATAAACAGTTTAATTATTTTATGCATCATTGTGCAAATTCTTCATTTTAGTGAATTTTTACGAATCTAAATTTTTCATAATCCCTACAAGATTTCTTCGTAGTGATAAAATAACTGTTTTTCTTCTCCTGACCTACAGGCTGCAAATAAATCAAGTTTCCTTTATAGTTCATTTGTTTTAAATGCAGATCAAATGTGCCTAGCGCTATCACAATGTCCTGCTGAGGCAGAAGGCTTGTTGCAGCCATAAAGAAAACTAAAGTTCACCAGAAGCAGATATGTGCTCTTCTTCCGTCAAACAGCAGTGCAGCAATAAAATAAAAAAGTGGATAATAAAATGTGTGAAACGACATCCTGCTGCAGCTCTTTGTGAAAAGAGGAACGCATTTCTGAAAGCAAGTAATCTGGCACCTCAGACGTTTTTCTGTGCTAATCTACTGCTTCTTAAAACTGATTTGAACTGTGTTCAGTTAAAGTCCAGACTCAGCCAGCTGGGTTGGGAGCTGCTTTAACAAAAAAAAAGACAGAAAATGCACCTAGAGAGAAGTTGAAATGAGGACAGGAAACGCCACCATTCCCTGACAGTCAGCAGTTTGGCTCACGTCGGTGCGGAGCTGCACATGACCGCTGGACGCAGAGCAGGCAGACTCGATCGCTTCATCTTGCAGAGTCAGTCCGTTCAGGTCAAGAGAGGCGGTAAACTTAACCAAAGTTTGTCTTTGGAAGAAGGAAATCAGAGATGGCGGAAGCCGCAAAATCGTGGGCTGACTTAGCACTTCTCTTTTTTTTTTCTTAAGGTGTCAAAGGTCATGTACTGTAGACCTGTCCTCTTATAAATATGTCAAGGTAACCAAGGGAAGTGAGAGCTTTTTGTTCTTTTTACCTGCAAGTGAAGTTGCTTAATCAGGGAGGTGACCTCAATGCTATCAGCATCTTCAAACTTTACCGACAGTGAAGCCTTACCTGTAAAGTTTCCAATAAAATCTGAAAGTCGCTCGTTTTATGTGTCTAGACACTTTTAATCAAGAGGATATGATTTTGTAGGGTTTAAAAATAGACGCTGTGTTTCTCTGACACTAATAGGTTACACAGCTTCCTACACTTTATAGTCAGGAGTGACAGGAGATCAACAATGTGACACTATCATCATAACTCTGACTTTTGAACTGCTGCAGCCGTTCAGCCAATCATCCAGCTCGTTAGGATTCAAAGCCAGCGATCTTTGACTTCTCACTGCCTAACGCAGAGTGAAATCCCAGTAAATCCTGGACGTTCCTCAAACTCTTCCTCAGGCTTTCATGTCAGCCAATCGGCGCTCCCTCCGACTCTGTGCGAAAATGTCACTTTGACGCTCAGCAGATATGTCAGGATATTATGTGTCCACCTTTAATCCCTCTTTGCACTCGTTCACCCCTGCTTTCTGTCGTTCACACATCTCTGCTTAGTCAGCATAACACATCCCCTGTTTTTTTTTTTAACTCTCTTCCGTTTGAGTCTGTTAATCCGCTGCCTGATTTTGAGTTTGCTTTTCTGCTTAGTTTGCCCGTAACCTTTAGCTGATGTCTGCTAATGCGGCAAATAAAACGATGACGCAGTCCTTTGTAAACAATTTGGATAAATGTGAAAGAAAGAGACGGTGAATGGGAAATATGAGGTAAAATTTTGTAAGTGGCACCAGTTGAAAAAGGTCTATTCTTCTTAAACCTGCACTGAAACCTGACTCCTCTCCCCACCAGGTAACATCATCGGCTCGGGAATCTTCGTCAGTCCGAAGGGAGTGATGGAGAACGCCAGCTCTGTGGGCCTGGCCCTGATCGTCTGGATCATCACGGGCATCATCACCGCCATCGGAGCGCTGTGCTACGCCGAGCTGGGCGTCACCATTCCCAAATCAGGGGGCGACTACTCTTACGTGAAGGACATATTCGGAGGCCTGGCTGGGTAACCGTGCACACTCAGACATCCATAAGTCACCGTCCGGCGACATTTACGTGTTACAGTAAAAGGTAGGGGTGAGGAAAGGTTCGAAGTGTGCGCTATGCTAGTGTTTTCATTTGTTTGTCACTTTTTTTTTTCATTAAATCTGGAATCAATTTAACTATATCTTAATCCGCACTATAAAAAAAGTAAACTTGGATAAAAAAAAAAAATTGGTGATTGATCATGAACTGGATCTTTTAGAGATTTTATAAAACATAGATTAATGAAACCTCTAGTCTAGATTACTAGGAGGTCAGAGGTCAAAACAGAGCCACCTCTGATAACTGATAAGCATTTGTACATTTTAATAATCTTTGGAGGGGGGTAGTTCAGTCAGAGAAACATCTTACCAGATGGGAGTGCCAAATATAAATACAGGAAGCAGATGCTGTGTGCGTTTCAATAGTGATTTTTCAATTCACTATTGAAAAATCAATAGTGAATTGATTTTTCACTATTAAGAAAAATCAATGTGATAAATGAATGTGGAGAAAACATCTTGAAAGTCACGTAGGACCTTATGCTTTAGGGAAAAAGACGTGCTGCTCGTTTATTTACTCTACCGCATCCCACAATGCAAAGCAAACCTGGCTAGAGAATGGCGTTCCTCAAACCAAAGATTGTTTTAGACGCTCTGGACGCTTCAAAGTGAAATCGTGGGACTCTACCTGAGGATCAGAGTCGGGGGAAGGACGTGAGCGCACACGACTGAAGGTGACATCCAGGCCTCTTCACCTCCGTCCCGAAAGCCTGTAAAAGCTCAGGAGTCGTGCAAAGCGGCACAAACAGCATTACAAAACCATCCGACTTGTCGGAGTGGATTTCACACGCCGCCTTCCTGGGGTCCGGACTGTAAACACGGATCCGAGGATTGTTTTGCTAACCCAAGAGCCCATAGTATCGGGGAGGAATTAGACCAGACATAACAGCCACAGGTTGTTTTCGTAGAGCGAGAATCAATACACATCAATGAGTGTTTGCCTCCAGAGACTTTGTAGCTTGTGGCGTCAGAAGCCCGGTTTGAAGTGTTTCCCTGTGCCCCCCTTGTTCGACATAAATAAACCAACTTCCACTGGTGATTGTTTGAGTTCTGCTGCAGCTTTTGTCCCCATGTGTTCACATGCAGCGTGTGCGGGTGGGCTGGGCCGAAGGTGTGTCTCCGTGTTCGTGTGAGAAGCCGAGCGTAGTTTTTGTGGTGGACGAATGCTCAGAAACAAAGAGACTTTGTTATTTCTCTGAGGCTTGTTTAACTTCAGGTGAGGTGTAGAAGAAAGTGTGCGTTTGTATGCAGCTCCCTTCAATCTGAAACCCCTAAATGGAAAGGAGAGAGAATCCATGGTAGCTCTGCGGAGATTCAGCTTTCGGCAGGACAACAATCCTAAACGTAAAGCCGGAAACACAGCGGAGGCGTCTGGACTGAAGCGAATTCAGCATAATGAAAATGTAAAACATACCGTTTTAGATTTCTATTTGGATAAAGTGATCTGTTATGCATCGATTTTTGTTGCTCTCGCCTAAAATCTGAAATATTTTGAATTTGTGAAAATGAGTGTGGAGAAATACTTGTGGAAAAATACTTCACTTTTGAAATACTTCATTTCTAAAAAGTTTTTTAATGACTGGGTTTTGTGTTGCACTTATTTGTGCATAAAAAGGTTTTTTGTTGTTTTTGTTTTTCCTCAATATGTTTTAATTAAAGTTTAAATCAGATGAATGAATACAATAGAGTGAATACAAACATGTCTCAAATGCTTTTTTTTTCCTGTAGCTATTTGTCTAATTTGTATCATTTTTCCACTTTATGAATTATTTTGAAGTTGAATCCCTGGATACTTTCCTGTTTACATAAAGGAAAAAAAACATCTTAAAAACAAATAACATGGCTCAATTTATAATGTAGTGTCACTGTGCTCTCATGTAGAGAGCCGTCTTTGCTTAATAAAATGTTTATTTCAGAAGCTGCTACCAACAAACCCTCTGCATGAGCTATAATATATTCAGCGTAAAATCAAACCTTATGTTTCTGAACAAAGAGTTGAGGTAAAGTTGTAAAACAGAACAAAATGTACATTAAAACAAACAGAACGGTCCAGTATCAGCGCTGGTTGCTGAGGACGTTCAGTACAGTCAGGTGTAACGATCCCAACACGAGTTTTTAGGGAATTTCATGGAAGTTCAGCATTCCTGGTTTGTCCTATTGAACTGTGATGCACGTTCTTCTTCTGTCCCTCATCTCAGCACTTTTAATCAGTCTGAGTGTCACTGTGTGCTTCCTCTGCTTTGATCCTCGGTCAGCTTCGCTCTTATTCTTATCTGAATCCCTATTCTGCCTCTGACATCAGGGGCAGCTGGTTTGCTGTTTGTCAGAGGACCAACGAACGTCTTCTTCTTTCTGCTCTGGTTTCTGTAAGTCGTTAATTTGTTTGTGGCGAGACTTTTACGTGTGCCGACAAAGTGTCTTGGTTCTCGTGAAACAAAGTGAGAAGGAGCAGCGACCTGTGGTGACCTCGGAGCTGAAACGGCTGCTGTTTCACTTCACCGGCAAGAAATAAAAATGGGAGGAAGTCTTGGCTGACTACAATGAAGTCGGTCAGAACAACAAACAGCTTTAGTGTGTTACAACATGGGATTTCCCCGTTGCGTTTCTTCTCAGAGTTCCCGTAACCATATCCACATACAACAGTTTATTTATTTAGCTCTGAATTGGTGTAAAATTACTTCACTGGAGTCAAAACAAAGCATAAGAACACAATGCCTTAAATAACATCCTTGAGTTGCATCTGTGTCTTTACTGCTGTGTGTCTTTGCTTTATAGGTTCCTCCGGTTGTGGATCGCCGTGCTGGTCATCTATCCCACCAACCAGGCCGTGATCGCCCTGACGTTCTCCAACTACGTCCTCCAGCCTCTGTTCCCCACCTGCTTTCCGCCGGAGAACGGCCTGCGGCTGCTGGCCGCCATCTGTCTCCGTGAGTAACACGCTTCATACGCGACGAGTGAAATCTACTGTGACAAGAAAACCGTTTGCTGTTTTCATGCAGTGTACTGACAGTCCCCCAGGGCGGCATCAGAGAAGGGGCGGAAGGGGTTGCATAAGGAACATGTCAAACTGTGATCTAAAACTTATCCTACGGCATCCTTTAGCCAGAAGATGCTACTGCCTTTAGTCGTTGTCAGGCAGTAAAGCCGCAGGAATGAAATATTCAAAAACCTGGACTGTTTCTGTTGCTGTAGTGAGGAAGTGGTTGATACAATTTATGCAACAACCACCGTTCTATAAAAAAATAAATCCAAAAACAAGACGACAGACACAGACACAAAGGAATATTTGAAACTCAAAGAGCTATTAGTATGAAAATGAGGTAGACGGTCAACTAAAGGGTCAGGCATCGGTCGGGTCCGGTGTCAAAACTTTTCTACCTCCTATTTCTTCAACCCACACGCTGCATTTTTAAATCTCCACAGAGACTTTTTGCTCTACTTCAGCTAATAAGCTGGGTTTTGTGATTTGGTCCTGATGAGCTCTTAGCTTAGCCGTTAGAGCGACCCAATCAGAACGACTTGTTTTCATTAATGTCGAGCTGTTTACATCAAGAACCACTTGCAGCTGCACTGGACTCTGTCATGCAGATCAGTGATCGTGTGGATTTACCATTTTATTTTCCTTTAGTTAAAAGAATAAATACGATTAAGGTCTGTGGTCGAGATCGCGAACATGAAGCTCCTTTTGTCCTGTGAAGCGACGACACGTGAGGAACACATGGAATAAGATGTTATGAATCAAATTGCTCCAGGTCAGTTCAGTTTTGGAACGTGTTGTTTTCATTTCGTCCCACTTCCTCTTACATGTAAACAAACCGTTTCTTACTCACGTCCTTAACCGCTGTGTGAGCGTGTGTTTCTCAGTAGTTGCATCTTTGAGAAACTACAGAGATGAATGTAGTTCACTACTCTCTGAAGGCTTTGAATTACTTCCTAATTCAGGCCTGTTATTTACATTAAGCTGTCAAACATGGCACCATCTGATCTGGAGAGAACAAAACAGTCCAAAGTCACTGGAATACACAAATATGTGCATTTTGGCTTTGCTAAAAAAAAATCTCTTTATATCCATTGCCCTCTGCATGTTCTTGAGATGTTATCTGAGGTTAGATGAAAGCAAACAGGGCTGAACAAGGAGAGCAAGCGGTCATTACATGAGGAGAAACGCAGAAATGTGAAGGAGTTTGACTGAAAGCCCTCATCCGTTCACAGACGTGAGTCAAATACTGCAGGAGGCCGACAGACACACGGAGAGAGACGGGCGTGAATGCTTCAAAGAGAGCGGACTGTTTTTATTGTTGAGCCATTTGTGACTGTGTATTGAAAATTTGTGTTCATGGGGATCTTTCTGTCCAGATGTAACTTATTGTTTTGGTTTTTCTTTTGTCTTTTTAATATCTTTGGCTTGGAGTGAATTCTCGAAAGCTTATTTGTAAAACGTCAGGTGAGGCTCTGGCTCTTGTGCGCTGCTGTGTGATTGACAGAAAAACAAGAGCGAGAGCAACTGGAAAAACTGGAGCCGTCGTTCTCATTTTTCACGCAGCTCAGACGTCTCTGCTTGCTTTCAAGGTGAAGACTTCGTCATGCGGGGGGGTTTTGTTGTTTCCCGTTTCTCCTACTGTAACGAATGAAGTGCTTTTAAAACTTTAGAGCTGGCATAAAAGTAGAGAAGTTTAATTAAGCCTCATTTAGCTTTTTGTAGCTGTGAACTACAAAGTGAAATTTACCATTAGTGGCCCGTGCGATGGAGCGTTGTCCGAGTTTGCAAACAAATTTACGGTAAAAGTGAGAGAAGTGAAAGTGTTTATTAATACTGAGCCTGCTTTGTGGTACATGTCTGGATAAAAGTTTGTTTTTTTAACTAAATAGAGAACTATAAACAATTAATGAAAGCCTCAAGTATGAATATTGAATATATTACTGCATCCAGTCTTATATTTAAAATAACGGGAATAAATGGAGAAAATATTGCGAAATAAAACGAGACAACCACTTTAAAGGTTTTATTCTTTACTAATATGCCAGTATTTTTATTGAGGAGAATTTAAACAGCAAGAAAGTAATATATTCAGAACATGTTCATAGGATGATTATTTAATTAAGCCAAACAGCAGCAGCAGCGTCTAATTTTAATAATCCTATTTATAGGATAAAACTAATTATTTGGGTTGCTGGATGGCTAATCTAATTGCTTTAATAAACTTATTCCCACTTTTAAAAAAAATAAAAATAAACTTTTTAAAACATTTTTAATCCCCTTGTCCAAGTTTGTGTAATTTTCATCTTACGGGATTCTTTTGTTTCTAATTTGATATATAAAATGTTCACAATAATAAAAACCTTATAAATGGCTTTTGAAAGAAGTGACTTTCAAAGGCAGGATAGGTTTCTCTCAAACAACTGTGATGGTCTACAATTAATACTTTTATAAAACCATAAAAACTCTCTCAGTCAAGCTTTGTGGTTAGCTCCAAACCGTGTGATTAGCAGAGGGAAAGGACGTATCCAGTGGGGCTAATTGCTGCAAGAGAAAAACACCCGCCTCAGCAGAATCTGCACCGTCTGAACACTTTGTACCTTTTAATACTCGTGACACATTGACCTACATTTAGTTGGCTCCCTCGTCCCGTTTTTGAACTCCTTCATTAAAAACATGTGTCGTGTTGTGCAACAAATTACCCTCGGATATCTTGAAAGTTGCATCGGTGTTTTTACGGCTCCTCTCTGGGACAGATCTCGTAAAGCTGCTTTTTGACAAAAAAAAACAAAAACCTGAGTCTTCTTAATGATGTTTTCCCTTCTGTCTGATCTTTTTGTTTAGAGCAAAAGTAGGTGAGAGGCGGGATGTTCTGGATGAACTGTGACGTCACCGATGTTTATAAGACTCACGAGCTGCATCCGTTTATCTCGGCCTGTTTTTGCATGTCTGGGATTGCCCAAATTTAACCATCTGGAATGTTATTTATTTATCCTTCACCATCTATTCAGAGACATGCTACTCAACGTTGAGCGACAGTTAAATCAGTTCAGAAACGCGTCATTTATTTATAGCAAAAAAGAGAGAGAGAGAGAAACAGACACATTTTTATCCATTTGTAGTGCATATTTGAGTTACAAATGGATATTGTTTGTCCTAATGTATTTGCAAAAAAAAAAAAAAATGGTGGAAAAATACTATCGGAGCAACTTGGTAATTTGCTCCGATTACCAGAGTAATCCGAGAGTAAGAGTAAGGAAATTCTTACTCTCAGTTTCCAGAGTAAGAGGGTTGGTGCCTGTCAAACTTGCTGCATAAATTACTCCGATTTTTCAAAAAGAATTGTTGACATATTAATAATCTTTCCTTTTTATATCGAGTTCCTGAGGAAAATGTCAACACAAGCGCCGTTTCACTCATTAGACAAAGAATACATTAGGGAAAAAAAGCGTTCAAAATGAAGACAAAGTTTTAACGCTTTTGGCTGAAATGCGTTCAGGGAGAAGCTGTGACATCAGTCAGAGTAAAGCTTGCTTTCAGCAGTCACACACCATCTGAATGAGACCAGTAAGCGGGCTTTGACTAGGACAAAGCCCATTGTGGTCTTACTGGGACGTTGCTTCATTTTGTCTCTCTTCTGTTGCTCACAGTTAACTTGCTCAACATGTTCCTTTTAACTCAGCTCCACGATTAAACGTTTATGCAGCAGTCAGTAACAGAGAAGGTGGAAGCAACAAATCAACAACTGTGTTTACAAGTTGTGGATTAAAAGGTTTAGCCTGTAATTACTTTAATTAGGCCTGCTTACTAAGTTGTGCTTTTACTTCCCTTGCCTGTCAGCCGTAGGCTGGCCTCGCTGCCCTCGTTTGCCCCCTCCCCCGCTTTTCCTTTAACCACAGCTGTAATTTTATTTGGAGAGGAAAATACCCTCACAGTTAAAGTCCCACACTCGGAGCCTCACAGAGCGCGCTCTGTGTCTGCCTATGTGTCTTTGTTCCCTGCAGTACCGGCTTCAGAGTCATTTAATGTGATGAACTTAATCCAAGCAGGCCCTGTTGTTTAATGGCACCCTATTGGTTCAAACCCAATGGCCTGTTTAACTCAGCAGCATACAGCAAAGCCAATTTTGTTCTGTGTGTAGAGAAATGCTGGCTGAAAGCCTCAGAAAGGTGAGCAACATGTGGTTCTACACTGAATTACTGTGAGCTTTTACAAAACAAAGCGACATAATTTTACTTTGCATCATTTAAGCTCTAATTTAAAATCGGTTAAAACATATTTCCAGATTTCCATCCGGAACATAATACAACCTCTAATAACAAAGCTCGTCTTCATCAGGCTAAGCGTTGCTTATTTAATAAAGTCTTCAAAAAATGCTTGGATTTTTTTTTTTAAAGACTTTATAGTTGGTGTTCAGGTATTAATCTTCAAATCTTCCAGTAACACATAATTGTCAAGTGATATTTTCAAAATTTCTGTCAACTTTAAACATTTTTTAACTCAAAAACACGACGGGGGATGGGAACCTTGGTATGTGTTGAAAATGCATCAACGGGCATTTGTGATACACATAGGCTAAACACTAGATTTTACTGCTTGTGGTAATTTTTGCTTTCCTTTGTTTTTGCTTAGTGCTGCTGACCTGGGTGAACTGCTCCAGCGTGCGGTGGGCCACCAGAGTGCAGGACATCTTCACGGCCGGCAAGCTGCTGGCCCTCGCCTTAATCATCATCATGGGAATCGTTCAGATCTGCAAGGGTGAGCTTACCGCTGCCATCTGTGCTCCCCAGAGGACCTGCAGCCACAGCGTGTTTGCATGAAATAACACCTGAAACCCGTCCGCACATGTCCGCGGTCAGAGGGGTCATCCTGGGAGGCTCCAGGCCGCATAGTGGGGTTGACGAGTTGCTCGGGTCCTTTAGGTTAAAACCCATACAGCTAAAGTCAGCACAAGCGTGGGGGGGTTTGTCCTGCAAACATGGATCAGGGCCAGTAATTGTAAGGACAGTCTGAAATATCAGAGTGAGGTTTTTCAGAGCCCAAAGTGTTGAAAGTTTGTAGAGTACATTGGGAGATTTGTTGTAAGATTCAACAACCTAAATGAGGGACGGTATAGAGAAAGGACTTCTGGATACGTTTTGGGATTCTATCTGTTTTCCCTACAATGAAGTAGAAAGAAAGCGATAAGTTGTTTTTAATGTTTTCCGGATAGAAATCAGAAAAGCTGGGAGTGCATTAAAGCCTCTAAATCAGGGCTGGCTGGATGACGTCCTGCATGCTTTTCGTGGTCAAACACACCTGAATCCAATTAATGGTGGAACCTGGTCACATCTTCAGGAGCTTACTCAGTCTTTGCTCTGGTAGAACAAATTGTCTTTAGAGGTATTCGGCAAAAACAGAGAATGTGCTGACTGGACCATTAAGGAACTGTGCACTCTGTACACTGTGGCCAGTGGAAATGAGAAGTCCTGTCTGCAGATTCCCACAGTCCAAACTGACACAATGACTATGTGGAAGAACTTGTTCTAGTCAGATAAAAATATATATATGTATATATATTTGCAGTTTTTAGCCTGAATACGAAAAACTGTGAGCATCACTCTGAATACACGTTCCCATCAAAAAACCCGGTGGTGGCAGCATCATGCTGTTGCTTCATGGGGATAAGAGAACTGGTCAGAGTCAGTTTTGAAGGAAACTTTACTTCCCGGTTCACATGATTTCCATATTTCAATGCAGGTTGTCGTCTCAAGGTTATAAATTTTGACCTTGCAGCTGCAGTTTCTGCCCCTCCACTCACCCTGAGAGATTTTCTCGTTTTTATTATTTCTGCTTCAAGAAGGCCATGAACCGCACTGTGAGATGTTGCTGTAACCTTCCCAGAGATTTCACCTCTGGTGAAACTGGAGCCCAGTACGAGATGACGATGGCGAGATGATAAGCGATAAAGCACTTCCTAATTGATGCTCTCCATCCACTCTGATTGAGTTTGTGCTAGTTTGTAAAGAAGAATGAACAAAACATTTAGCTTCCAGATGTGCATGAAGGTAGAAACGGTTACCAAACAGTGGTTCTACAAAGTATTGACTTTTTAGGAGTTTTATTTGTAAAATAAAGGAAATCAATGCATCGTGTTGCTTTCATTTCATAATTACGATGTGGATTGATCCATCACATAAAATCCCACTGAGATATACTTTGAGGTTTGTGGCGACATAAGTGTGCAAAAGGCCCAATAACTGAGACACAATGGGACGGATTTATTTTAATTCAATCAGGATCCCGCCTCATTCAGTACGAGAATATTTTAACGGTTCTCTCGTTTCTGCCTGTGTTTTAAGAGGAATGCTTGATGAGGGATTGTTGTACAACACATTTTACACACACACGCTGATCTTGTTAGGTGATGGTTTTCAGCTGGAGTTCCTCACAAGCCAGAACAGCAATAAAAAAAAAAACAGCCTGTTTACCCCTTCAGCAAAACAAGTTTATATAACCAGACATAAATGATAAACACACCCCCACTACATGTGGTTCGTTGTAATTTAACACAGATATGGCAGCATGTCACTAAATAATGTATCAATACTGCTGTTCTGAGGTCAAGATTGATTTTAGTTTCCTGTCCCGCTCCACCTGCAGGAGACTACTACTGGCTGGAGCCGGCCAACGCCTTCGAGCCCTTCCAGGACTACGACGTGGGTTTGATAGCCTTGGCGTTCCTACAGGGCTCGTTCGCCTACGGAGGCTGGAATTTCCTCAACTACGTCACAGAGGAGCTGGTGGACCCCTACGTGTAAGCAGTCTTTGCTTGTTATTTTCCAGCTAATCTTCACTCGCCGTGTCCAGAAATCTGCCTTCACTCAACTGGAAAAAGGCGGCTTGAAAAGCAGCTTGTTGCTGTTGTGGGTGATTAGCGGTCACATTCCGACAGAGATTCCCAGTTTAAGCCTTTTCCCCTTTTTAGTTGAAGCTGCCTGATGTTAATACAGTCTAGTCAGTCTGGGCTGCAGATACTGAACAATGCTCGCCATCTTCTTTCCTTTTGACTCAGCTGTACCTCCTGTTTCCTCCAGGAATCTTCCGCGCGCCATCTTCATCTCCATCCCCCTCGTGACCTTCGTTTACGTCTTTGCCAACATCGCCTACGTCACGGCCATGAGTCCCCAGGAGCTGCTCGCCTCAAACGCCGTTGCCGTGGTGAGCCCTGGGCCCCGATTCAGCTTGTGCTTCTGCACTTACTCATTTTAGTCGCTGTCGCCCTCTAGTGGCGTTTGCTGGTCGCTGCATGTGTCAGGTTGGCGACTGTAAGCCTCTCCTTTCTGTCGCTCCCTCTCAGACGTTTGGTGAGAAGCTGCTGGGAGTCATGGCGTGGATCATGCCCATCTCTGTGGCTCTCTCCACCTTCGGAGGGGTCAACGGTTCCCTCTTCACGTCCTCACGGTCAGTCCGCCTGGTGTCGCGTTACCCGTTTGTTTCCCCTCCAGGGTTCACGTTGTTGAAGTTTTGAGTCGCCCATCATTGGGGTTATCTTCTGCTGCTTCTGAGGTGGTTCAAAAACATTGTTGTTTTGTCTGGCTTCTTTGTCTTTTTGTTCAGCTTATTTTAAGCAAACACTGCCAACGTCATGGAAAGTTCTCTTGATAAAAACCTATTTAATGCTGACAAATTTAGGAAAAATACAAAGAACTTAGTTCTGCGTGGAGCGCATAGGTTCTTCACGCCTCGTATTTCTGTTCATGAAGAATTCACACTCAATTACATTTCTAAACATAGCTTGGATAATTTAATTAGACCTAGCAAAGTACAGTGCTAAGAACTAGACATCATGATCTACTGATGTAGAAAGGTTGTTGACATCTATCAGTTGAAATTCATTTTAGGAAATTCAAGATTTAACAGTGAACAAAATGAAGACTTGGAGTGGCCTAGTCAAAGTGTGGAGTTAAATCCAGCTTGGAAGCTTAAATATGAAGTTCGTGCTCAAAAACCCTTTAAAGGGCTAGAATTTTTCCTCTGTAATATACATAGAAAAGTACATCAGGGAGTACTAAATGAAATCATTTGAAAATGTAATGAAACTGATGCGCTGATAAACTCCTGTTGTTGTTCCTGAGGCCTCTGAAGTCACATCTTCTGCCAGCAGAGGTCAGAGGTGAGCGTCTGATGTTTACCTCTGCTTTGTGGCAGGTTGTTCTTTGCTGGGGCCAGAGAGGGACACCTGCCAAGCCTTCTGGCCATGATCCACGTGAAACGCTGCACCCCCATCCCTGCTTTGCTCTTCACTGTGAGTACCGCTCTCATCATCTTCATCGCTGGTCCGTTTCTATCTCAATAACACAGCCAGACAATAAACTAAACCAGGTACACTCGTGTGTCTGTCCTCTGTCAGTGCCTGTCCACTCTGCTTATGCTGTGCACCAGTGACATGTACACCCTCATCAACTATGTGGGCTTCATCAACTACCTCTTTTATGGAGTCACTGTCGCCGGGCAGATCGTCCTCAGAATTAAACAGCCCAACATGCACCGGCCAATCAAGGTGCGTCCATTTGTTCTGGATTATTCTGTACTTCCACAAATGTTTTTTTTTTTTTTAAATAACAAATTAACATTACACAAGCATTGTAACCTATATAGTATTCCAGACTCATTAATTTGTGGTAGTTTAAAATGTGCTTCGGAAGTGCTTTGAAAGTAGAAAATATGTTTTAAAAATGGATGATAACGGAATAAGTTCCCACATAGATGAAAAAGTAACAGCGGTCAAAAGGAAAAATGCTGTAAATAGAAAACAGATCAGCTATAATTCAGACGACGGACCATTTAGATTGAAGCAATGCCTTCGTCACATCTGCTCAATAGTCTGAAACTTGGTCAGAATCAATCAATCAATCAAATGTATTTGTATGGCACATTTCAGCAACGAGGCAAGTTCAAAGTGCTTTACATCACACAAAGAAATAGTAGTAGGAGAACACAGGTTCAACGATTGTCAAGTGCAGTCGTTGCACCTCATAATGTTTCATTTAAAATGTTTCAAAAGCAGCTCAGTGTTTCAGCTGTTTTACAGTTTTCTGAAATTTGTTCCAGATTTGTGGTGCATAGAAGCAGAAACTAACCAAAACCTGTAGCCATAAAAATTAACGCTCAATGATTTAAAACAAGATGTGTATGTCTATAAAAAAAAAAAAAAACTATATTCATCCTGAGCTGAAAAATGTTTACAATTTTTTTTTTGACGGACTCAAAAAAAATTGCAAAAATAACTTGATAGGACATATGAAATCAATTTCTTGTAAAAAAAAATAATAATATTTGAACACACCTGTTACATTAGGATACAGTAGCATTTAGTATTTTCTGTGAATTGTAAAAATGTCTGCATTTTCCTCCCTTTAGATCAGCCTGATCTGGCCGGTCATTTACCTGCTCTTCTGGGCCTTCCTGCTCATCTTCTCGCTGTACTCGGAGCCCGTCGTGTGCGGCATCGGGCTCGCCATCATGCTCACCGGGGTTCCTGTCTACTTCCTGGGGGTCTACTGGGAGAACAAACCGCAGTGCTTTGACACCTTCGTTGGTAAGTGAGATCTTCACAAAGAAACTTTCTCTGTGACACCAGATGGGACTGAACTTCCCTGTTTCACGTCGGTTTGAGTCAACCAAATTATTTTTTATTTGCTAAATGGCAGAATGCTAGAAAAAAAAAATGTGGAAGCGTTTCGAGAATTTTTATTGCTTTCGTCAAATTCAATTTACAAAAATTGCTGTTTCAGAAGCCTACGGGTCCCATGTTATAATTCTGTTTTGTTTTTTTAAATTATGCGAACGATTTCCCAAAGATGAATGGGGTTTGGTGTGAAATGTGAAAATCAACCCGAGAACGATAATAAACTAAAGTAAAGATGCTGGTTAAAGCTGGGAAAAAAAAAAAACACATCTCGTTATTGACTGATTCCTAGATGAACTTAAAGAAGGAGCCATTACAGCCAAACAAGCTTCGAAATCCTTATTACAGTTTACTAATGCACTCAGGGACAAATATCTTATTTCTCTCTGCCTCTTCATCTTCTTCCTGCTCGTCTTCTTCCAGACAAAATGACGTACGTGGGCCAGAAGATGTGCGTGGTTGTTTATCCGGCCGAGACCGGCGGCGGCAGCGGAGGCGACGAGGAGGGCGAGGAGATGAAGGAGGCGAGGTCTCCCCTCTCCAGGGAGGACGGAGACAACCACAAAGCAGCAGACTGTTGAATCTGAGTTGTTGATTTTTTTTACTATTATTATTATTCCTACCTGGTCCCTTAAAAAAAAAAAATAAGAGAGAGAAAGAAAAATGCAGACAGACACGCCAACATGGGTTCGCTCTACAAGTGCAGACACAATTCGCAGTTTGTTTACTGATCCACACGTTTTCCTCCAAGTGTCTTTTTAATCAGCGATAATCTGCAACCAAATATCGACGCCTCAGCCGGGTGAGTCTGAGGTCCATCACAAGTGCAATAGAGACGGGTTAGCACCTTCTGGTTCCTCAGTTCTCAACATCGACACTTTTAGCCTTTTACATTGTTTTTATTGTTATTATTATTGTTATTATTTCCAGAGACTCTTACTGAACTGTGACGGACGTTTTTTCCTTTTGGTTTATCCTTTGTCACTCTTGTAAACCTTCGCTTCGCGTCATCACATCAAAACTGCGTTCTTGATTGTCGACGCGTACGAAAAATCCCGTTCAGATCATTTTGTGTTGTTTGATACTCGATTTATGGTTTGTTTTTAAAGTGAATCAATGATGTCTCTTTTTTAAAAATATTTGTTAATATCACTCTTAAAATTATTCTTATTGTCAAATCATCTTCAATATTTTCTACCACATTAACTTAATTACATTTTTTTTGTATTCTGTTTCTCTAACACTCATTTCACCTCGTTTTTATTCCTCCAACTGCAGATTTATATTGATTGTAAAGTCGATGTGGAATTGGTTGTTGTGGCGGCAAAAAGTGCACAAATTTTATCACCTGCCTTCGTCAGAATTACGGTATTGTGCGCTTTAGTGCGATTGTGGCTGTGTTTCGATAGATGTGGAAACATCGTCGTAGTTGTTTTTTTGTTTCCTTTCATCAAAATTTCTACGTAGAAGTGACACTAAGCAAATAAAGTATTTGTTTGCATGTTCCTGCGGAGAGAAGAAAGAAGTCATAATAAGTGCAAATCACTCTGAAAGTGTTTTTCATCGTTTACGTCTGTGTTTTAATTCCCTTCGATGCACAAATGAGAGCTTTACACGTGATTATTGTTTTTCCAGCTCAGTTAGCTACAGGAACCTTTTTGTGCAATATTCCCTCAGACACCAGGAAAAGTCAAAGCATTCTCGCCATCAATGATCTCCCATAGGTTCTCTGTTTATCCAGTATGCTGTATTATAAAGGAAACAACACGCAGAGGCTAATTATTCAGTTTTATTTTTGTTTTTTGTCTCAGGGTATCTCCACATACACTGCCAAAAGAAACATGTCTGAATTTAATCCAGTTTAATTATGCTCTGCGCCTTTGCTTGTAGATATTTATTTTTTAAAGATTTTTGATCCTACAAAGAGATGGAAAGTGCTAAAAGGAAATTAAAAAAAATGAGATGATAGAATCAAAACGTAGCGTATATCATTTGATCTTGTTAAACTGTGAGGGTCGCAGGGTGATTGGCCTCCTACAAGTACAATAGAGAGTATTTTCATTGTCCTGTATGGTTATTGTGCATTTACAGTATATGAAGACGTCACAGACTGTGTCACGATGTCCCTCAGTAATAAAAACCACTGATTAATGTTTGGACTGGTAATTTGAAGCTCATTTCTTTATGACTAGCCCACGTTGTTGTGGCAACCTTATTTGGTTCAAACCTGTCGCTTTGCTTCTTTGTTAATTTATACGCCTATTTTAACGGCTGCATATCAGTTTATTAATCTAAATTAATCTGTAGACTGATGGAGACAAAAAGAGTCGTACCTATTTTCAAATCTCATAATTTAATTTCATTCATAAACACATTTCCTTCACATGCACTGCAAAAACAGAAAATATTACCAGGCATTTTTGGTCCAGTTTCTAGAGCAAATATCTTGGTACATTTGGAATAAGACAAAACTAATTTACGAGTAACATTTCAGCACAATATATGAGCTTTTTTTTTTAAAGTAATTTTTATTTTTTGCAGTGTAGGCTGAATACCTAAAAAGTCGGGCATGAAACAATGGAGGTGGGGGAGAGCATTCTCTTTATGTTTTAAGTCTTGTTGTGTTTTGTTAACAGATTTGACTCCACACGTTTGCTCATGCAGACATGAGGCCTGAAAACATTCCTTGCTCAAAACCTCAAATGCTGCAACTTTACTTGTCGAGACAATCTAAACGGCGCAAGCTGCAACACAAAGACAAAACCTCGTTTCTGCTCACCTCTGAGTAATGTCGATCGTTGCTCCCTGATGAGCTGCAACCTTCGTTTCTTTGGAACTTAAAAGAGACGCGAAGTGTCAGCGTGGTCCGATAGTTGCCGATCTGTTGTTTCAAGTGCATACTACATAGCACTGTGACTGCAATGTTGTCGCTCCGTATACAAAGTTCTATAACTTCTGATGTCTCTTGTCATTTGCAGTCTGGCTACCATGCTGAAAAATGTCTCTCAAATATTCCGTCTTAAAATGTAAAATGTACATAACAGTGGTCAATGTTTGACAAGAATAAAAAATGTACACAAGCGGCTCCAGGTTTTGATGTCTTTAGTGTTCGATCGAGAGAGAGAGAGAGAGGTCTGCATGAGGTGGCCGATTTCCAAGTTCTAGTTTGAGGCTTTCACATCAGTACAGGTCACAAATTAAAGCGGACACAGTGAGCCAACATCAGAGTGTGACCTCAGGGATGGATGCACTTCTGGTCAAACATTCCCATAAAGACACTCTTAAACCTCATGGAAAACCTTCTCAGAACAACAGACTCAGCTGGGATTCCTCAGAAATGTGTTTTAGAAAAATATACAGGAAACATTCTGCTGTTCTGCTTTTTTCAGTCTACGTTCGGTGTTCTTGCTACCGACAGTAATTTCATTTTCATCTATTACTGTACCAATCTTGTTTATTTTCTTTGCTGTTTTGTTTGCTTTTTTTGACATGTATGGAAAGGTTAAAAGTACCAAAACGAACTAAACTGAAGTTGTTATAGCTGTGAAACGTGATCCCAACATCATACTAAACTCTACAGATTAAGAACAAAATGTGACCTTAAATTACTTGTGAAGGCTATTACCCCGTACTTTAAGCAATACAGCGTATTACACCTGACAGAAAATGGCTCAACAGCTTCTCACATCTCCGCTCCGTCTGACTGGACCTGGCTGATTCAGATCATCCGTTGTTTTCTCTGTAAATCCTCTGTTTTTAACACAGGACAGTAAAACACAAGGCCTTCACACAATCTGTTTTATTTCACAAAGTGATACGTTTGAAAGGACACTGAACACAAGCGGACGGTATTACAGGTGCCGACACAGCGATAAGAAAAGTAAACATACTTCATGAGTCGGAGCAAGTTCAAATTATCCATGAGCACGCAGGTGGGGAAAAAAAAAAAAAGCCATGAGGTTCATGATGGTCGCGCCGACTCTTGACCATCATGGTAATGTTCTTTACTTGCTCTTTTCTCCGTTATAGAGAGAAAAATGTGTGTTTTTGCTGAGTATTTTTTTTGTTCTGAAACAGAACAAGACAAAGCAAGCATTAAGATTGTCTGAAAGTGGAAACGGCCTGCCTGGCATTTCATTCGTTAAGCACTTAAAGACAAAAAAAAAAAAAAAAGCCAAACCAAAACCCAAAAATGGTCCCTGTGTAGTCTAGGGTTAGTCCTGTTATTAAAGCTATAGTCTTCTCACACTTACTCTGCTACATCAGTGCTTCCTAAGAGCTCGATCAAACCCCGTGCGATACTTTGTGACAATCTAACTCTACAAGGATTGACATCCCTTCTCTGGCTTTAAATTACAGTTGTCTCATTTATTTCAGGCGCAGCAAACATCCTCTGCTCCATTACAAACATTACTCGCACAGAGTGACAGAAAGACGATTGAATAGTGGTTTTTGTCCTTAATAGCTAATCAGTCAAGTGTTAATCCAAAGCTAAAGAATTGATCATCTGCGCACACGGCTTTGGCAACAAAACACACGAAAGGCTGTGAGGGAGTCGGAGACGGAAAGCAGAAACTGGTTCGACGACTCGGCCGGTGACTCCGTGGTGCCTTCAGTGTCACTAGGTGATTGTGCAACCGCTTCCAGTAGCGCTGTGGTTCTTGAAGGCGTCGTGTCAGTTTGAGCTTGTTGTTGAGCCGGAGGTTAAAACATGGAGCGGAGCGGGCGGCCTCCTCTGAGGGCGAGCACCAGGTGAAGGACGGAGCCGCCCTGGATCTTGTAGTCTGCGGCCGTTTTTTCGGCGTTTCTGAAAATAAAATTAAAAAAAAAAAAAAAAAAAAAACAGCATATATAAGAAATCCAGACAGTAGAAATACTTTTTATTAAACTAGTGGCGATAGATTTAAAATATTTCAAATTAATGTGTTCAGACTCTGTGGAGGAATCCAGCAAACTTTGTTTGATGTTTTCGTTTTGAGAGCAAAACGCTCCAATATTCTTTCTCCCACAAGGTTTCCCCCAGAAAACTTGATTGTGGCGCTCGGCAGTCATTCATCCAGCCGCCCGTCGGGTTTTTGAGTAAAAAAAAAATGTTGAAAGCCGACAGGAAATTTGAAACTATCACTTGATAATTATGTGTTATTGGAAGATTAACAGCTGAACACCAGCTATAAAGTCTTTGAAAAAATGCAAACATAAAAAAAAACTTAAATAAGCAAATGCTAAGCCTGGTGGCCCACCAGGCTTATAATACACTGTCGCAAAATCTACCCTCTTATTCTGATTATCGTGTTTTTATCCAATTCTGCCCTTCGCTTAAAGGGGGAGATGTTCTCAAAGGGGCTTTGTTTGTAGCTCTTCTTGTAGCTCCTCCAAAACTTTATAATTATTAAAATTTAATTTAATTAATTAAAATTAAAATGTAATTAATTAAATGAAGGAGGCATTCAAATCTAATTGTTAATACTTGAATTAATAACATAATTATTTGGTGCTGCTAATATAATGTGTGTCTCATTTCTGGGCGCACAATTATGCTAAATTATTTTGCTATTGACAATTACATGATTTAAACACACACAAAAAAAACATCTCACTATCAACTAAACAGATAAATAAAACTCTTTAAATGAAATTGTTGAGTTTGTAAATATATGGCAGCAATTTACTAAAATTACTGCTCACTGAGAGAAAAAAACAATCTTACATCTGTTTTCCACTGTAGATCAACCTCTGCTGTTGGGGAGGGATCCCCTCTTTCTCCTCCACCCTTTCTTTAATTCGCTCCACCTGCATTGGGATATATTGCAGTCAAACAGAGATGAGTGCTTGGAAACACATTTAAAAAATCAGTCGATTTAGGTCTGTTCAAAGTCCAAATGAAGATGTAAAATGCCATTATATACCTTATCTGTGGGCTCTATGTCAATCTCTATCTCCTTGCCAGTGAGAGTCTGTGATAAAAACACTTTAGAGTTAGAGATAAGCAGATTATGATTAAATACGATAACAATTAGCCACACATAAAAGTCATTGTTTCATGTTACTTACCTTCACTTTTATCAACATCTTTGTTGGATGATTTTTGGAATAAATATACACAGGTGTAATAATTTAACGAGCAGTCTGCTAACAGGATTTATTGTTTAACCTGCTGTGGCTGTAAATAAAAAATGATTTTTCAGCTTCTATGTCGGAGAATAATTGTTCTAGAAATCCAGTGGTTGTTTCCTGTGTTTTTTTTTATTAAATCCCCCGCCACCGCTTAGGAGAGCAACACTGTTCCGCTTCACTTACTATTCGTTTTATTTGTTTTATAATAAATACATCTACACAGCTGCAAAGCTATCTACATACATGTCGCTCGCAGTCACGTAAGTACCCTACAAAGAAAAGCAAAAATTAGATTTGTTATCTAACTGCCTTAAGATGCATTTACGACATCAGTGCAGCGGGACGTAAAGTAAAGCGACTGTCGCGTTTGTAGTTCTTACCCGGCTGTGGCCTTCGAGAGCACGACGTCTAAAAACTACAGCGCGGCAGAGCAGCCGGTGTCCGCCGCTGTAAAACCTCCCTGACAGCGGCGAGAGGAAGTGGGGAGGCGGTGCAGACGATTTTTATAACCTCCTTGTCTGACTTTTCTAACGGTAAACGCTTTCTTCTGCTAAATGTGTCGCATTTTGTTGTGTCATATCCACCCTGTTCTTATGCAACTGCTGTTTGTCCTAATAAAGTAGCGGGAGTTGTGCGGGTGCGCACTGATGTAACCTTGAATTTTGACAAGAGGTTGCCCTGTCTGCACGCTCTGACATGTGGAATCAGCTAGCATGCTTTAGATACATGTTACAAAGCTCTCTCTCTTTTTTTCCATAATGAAAACATGTTTATCTCATATTTTTAGAGTCCTTAAAACTTAAATCGGCTTTTCCGACCTTACTGTCAATATCTAAAGTTGAATGAGGGAGAAGATGGGTAGGAAATGAGAGAGAAGGCAATAAAAAAAAAAAAAAAAACGCGGCTCCGTCTTGATAGCTGATCTCTGTCTCTTTCAGAGTCTCCTGTCATTAATCGTTAGCCTACATCCCGTTTCTCCACCATGCCTCGCATTGAGAATGACATCAAGCTGGACTTCAAGGATGTTCTCCTCCGGCCCAAACGGAGCACGCTCAAGTCCAGGAGTGAGGTGGGTCAAGTCCAGCTGTGGACTCTGTGACACAGACCGAAACAAAGCAACACGTTGTGTGTGTTTGTATCTATTTGCACTCTGACACCCCTCAATGAAAGCCGTCAACTTTGAACAGCGTGCATGTTCCTGCAAAAGACAAACTTCCCCACAGCATGATGCCGCTGCCACCACCACCACGTTTTTACATATTATTCTGAGTGATGTTCACTATTATTTTTCCACCACAGATAGATTTTTTTGCCTATACAAGTTCAACACTAGTCTCATCTGACCAAAACGCCTTCATCTACGGGTTTGTAGTAAACTGCACAGGGGGATTCATTTGACAATTTTCTTTTTTACCAATCTCCCTTCTCTTCAGTGAAAAAGGATCAGATTTGTGGAGTGTGTGGCTAAAGTTTTGTTGTGTTCTCCTCTCTAGGTGGACCTGTTGAGGAGCTTCACGTTCAGGAACTCCAAGGGCAGCTACAGAGGGATTCCCATCATCGCCGCCAACATGGACACCGTGGGGACCTTCGAGATGGCCCAGGCTCTGCACGAGGTTCATTAATGTTTGAACACCGCGTCATATTTACCTTCTTCTGTGTTATTTACTGGTATAAAATCAGGTAGTTAAGAAAAATGTATCGAAGCTGTGTAGAAATAATTGGTTGTACTTTCCACTTTGAATAATGGATAATAGAAATAAGCTTCTGGGATGTCCTTTCCCCCCTTTAAATAAATAGACGTGAATTAAATGTTGTATTTTTTTCTTAATTGACTATTTTCATCTATATCTGTGTCCCCTAGTTCACTCTCTTCACTGCAATCCACAAACATTACTCTATAGATGATTGGTCAGAGTTTGCTGCGAAGCACCCTAAGTGCCTGGAGGTATTCAAGTTCTGCACTAAAACCCAACGTCAAATCCTAAGTGTGTATTTTTACTAATGTCTCAGATTGGATGCTTTGTTGTTGTTTTTTTTGTCCCTAGAGTGTTGCCGTCAGCACAGGGACCGGAGAAGGAGACTTTGAGAAGATCTCGGCCATCGTGGAGGCCGTGCCGCAGCTCAAGTACATCTGTGTAGACGTGGCCAACGGCTACTCCGAACACTTCGTTCACTTCGTCAAAGACGTCCGGGAGAAGTTTCCCTCACACACCATAATGGTCAGTAAACGTCCAGGAAAGAGCTTAAAACCAAAGTACGTTGGACTGTAAAATGGTCCAACGTTTTGGCAGAAAATAAAGCCTTTTTTTTTTTTTTTGTTATTTTTTGTTCAGGCAGGGAACGTAGTGACGGGAGAAATGGTGGAAGAGCTGATTCTTGCTGGAGCCGACATCATTAAAGTAGGCATCGGACCAGGTGATCATCCTCCTGATTTTCAGCGTTTCCAGGCTGAGTTAAACATTTCCAGAGTGTTATGTTTGCTTTTGTCACAGATCAGGAACTTCCTTAATCTCTCCTCTGGCTTTAACACATCATCTAAATTTATGCCTTTTGCAGACGTTTCAGGCTCTCTGTGTCTTCTCCCTCAGGCTCCGTGTGTACCACCCGTAAGAAGACGGGCGTCGGCTACCCGCAGCTCAGCGCTGTGATTGAATGTGCAGATGCAGCCCACGGCCTGGGTGGCCACATTATATCTGTGAGTCTCCTGGAACAAACGGTCACCAAATCAAAACTTCTCAACACAATGAATCAACACTATTAGGATTTCTTTGCCAGAAAAAAAAAGCATGCTATGTCCTTTAATTAGTTCTTCATACTGCCTAACAAGTGTCTTCACCTCTGTTAAAATGACTGGGGGTTTTTTGTATTGTAAAAAAAAATGGGATCATAAGAAGTTATTTTGAAACTTTTATCTGAAATATTCTGTTCAATTAGTTTGCCAAGAGGAATGCAAGACAGAAGCCTTTTGTTCCAATGAAAACTTTCCAGAAGCGGCTGAAATCTCCCTAAACCTTGTGGGAAAATGTTTCGTGGTCTCATGAAAATCACGCTGAACTTTTTGGTTTCATTTACAAAAGGTTGGCCTTGCACGAAACAAAGCTGGGTTGCTTTTCTTTGGTTTCAGAGCGGCCTAGCTAAAGTTCAGACTTAAATCTGGGAACAAATCAAGAAAATGCAAAACAGGTTTTCCTCTTAAAACTAAGCTAAAATTGTATATGCTCTGTCATAAAGGCAAAAATAAATATAAACATGACTATCAGTTGTTTATCTCTAAGCATCTTTCTAAGCTCTGTTAGAAATTGATCTCAAGGCATTTTGAGTTAAAGTTAGATGACGCATGTTGTTGCCAATCTGTCCTGCAGGATGGAGGATGTACCTGCCCAGGAGATGTGTCCAAGGCTTTTGGTAAGTTTCATTCTTTTAAAATGAAAGTAGTAAATAGAAATTCAGTAAATTTTGTTTATAGAGCACCTCTATATCTCAGAGCATAAAAATTGAAAGACGTTGAAAGATGCAAAAAGGTGTTTAAATAGTGCTGATGCCTGAAAACAAGTCTATTATTTATACAGCTCTGAAGGAAAAACTGGTTTCAATAATGATGGCATTGTCATGTCTACTCTTTGTCTAACTTTAATTTCTCCTTTGGGAGACTGATAAACATCCATTAACTGGATTTTTATTACAACTACGGTATTAATGTCTTCAGCTGCTTTTAAAATGAGTGAAGACTCAACACAAAGCGATTCCCGTCAATTTGAAATCATCTCACTGTTTCCTGCGGTTCTCTTCAGGCGCCGGAGCCGACTTTGTGATGCTGGGCGGGATGCTGGCTGGTCACTCCGAGAGCGGCGGCGAGATCATCGAGAAAAGCGGCAAGAAGTACAAGCTGTTTTATGGGATGAGCTCCGACACGGCGATGAAGAGGCACGCAGGAGGCGTAGCTGATTACAGGTGAGACTCTGTAAAAAAAAAAAAAACAGCAGCTTTGTTGTTTTTGAATCTGATTGTGTTTTTCGCAGTGACGGATTCATGCTTTGTGTTTTTTCTTTTTTTGTTTTTGTTTTTACGCCTGCAGAGCGTCAGAGGGGAAGACGGTGGAAGTTCCCTACAAAGGGCCGGTGGACGAGACGATACGAGACGTCCTGGGAGGCGTCCGCTCCACCTGCACCTACGTTGGAGCAGCTAAGCTGAAGGAGCTGAGCCGCAGGACGACCTTCATCCGGGTCACCCAGCAGCTCAACACCGTCTTCGGGAACAGCTAAACGTCTACCTCCGCCTTCTGATTCTGATTCCATTCCAGATTCCAGTGTTTTGTTTATAGAGAAACGCAACTGAGCTGATAGAAAGCACTTATAAAATACTGTCCTTCTTATGCCTGTTTTTAATCCAGATTGGCATTTTTAGAAAAGCTTTCCACATGTATCGATCCCTTTAGGCGTTGCAGGAGTCACACGCTTTACTAAAAAACTAGAGCTTTTATTCCTCAGCTTATCGTTCCAAAGCAAAAATCCTTCACTGTAGTTTATTTTATTTATGGAACATTCAGTTTTTTCCTGAACAGTGTTCTGCTGCAAGCCTTTGTCCCCAACGTAAGATTTCAAAGCAAATGTCTTAACGCCTATTTTAAAAGATTTTATATAATATGCAAATGTTTTAGCAATTTAAAAAAAAACTATTTTTAGAAGCTCTATCATTCCAGGACCCATGTATTGCACTTTAAAAAGACTTTTTTTGTATGTCGATTGTAATATTAGTGGACCAATAATGGAATATATTAAGACGGTGTTAAATTAGGAGCAGAGGTACCAATTAATACAAATATATTTCCAGTTCATCTACCAACATTTTTATTTATTATAGGCTTCATGATAAGTGATCGTTCTTCGGAATTAGTTTTCAAAGATTTTCGACATCACCTTTACACAGTTCATGTAATTATGATTATTTTTAAACTGTTTTCATCTTTTTCTCTGTTATACGTAACCATGGTGTTTAAAAGTTGTTGCCAAGTCCTTAAACCCGCCTGGTCTTTCTTTTACAGTGAGTCAATAAAACATTGCACGTTTCAGCATTTCTCTGGCTTTATTATTTACTGAAGCAGTTACATTGTCTTTAATGTACATTGTTTAGATTTGTTTATTACCACCACATGGAGACAATTATCACATTGAAATAATAAAGATATAATTGCAGCATAATGTGTCTGCATAGGAAGCAAATCCCAAACCCAATTAGTGCTGATTTATCAAGCAAATCATAATAAATTGATTATAGAGAAAAAGTATAGCAAACATCCACATTTTTTTAAGAATATATCTCTGATCATGTTTCATAGCACATTCACATAAAACCATCAATCAGCTCCATTTGTCCTCACTGATAAGTAAAACCCCCAATCACCAAATTATAAATAATTAGCAAAGCTCACGACAGACTGGCGACCTGTCCA